>NC_090877.1:44204704-44207204 GCF_036669935.1 Montipora foliosa | reverse complement strand
TGGTAAAGGAGGGTCGCTTGATTTGCGGCGCCAGAAATACCATAAGAAACCACCAACCAACATAACCCCAACAAGGGTTCCAACAGCTATGGACACAAACGTACTTGCGTAGTAAGGACCTGGAAGAAGAGAAATGATTCACTTAATTTCAAATTTAGACAAAGATTTGGGAAACAAACTCGTACACCAGAGCCCACCAGAGCCGCATTTGCATCTGAGATAATCCCGGAAATTCCTCTCAGATTCAGGATTCAAATTGCTTATTTTGAATTCCTGGAGATTCAAGTTTCGAATTTCAGAATCCTTCTCACTCTACATGTAGCAACTATCGACCTCAAAGTCCAGCGGTTTGCAAACGTAATATTCAGTTAATTTAGAAGGTTCTGGTGTGAGGGAAGGCGGAAAAAGGTGATGAAATTTCTCTTCTTCAACCCTTTCGGGGGTGGAAGCAATAATGGAATCCCAATTTCTAACTACTCCTTCGGTTTTTATCCGAGATACTTATTATTCATTATTGACATTTTCTTCGATATTCATTTTTCTGTATTCGTTATTCTTTAACGGAAACCGCAAAATTATTTATTTCTAATGTTCGAACGCCAAATATTCCTCGTTCATTTTCATTTTTTTTAAGCCGTTCAGTATTCATTATTCCGCTTCCACCTCCGAAACCCTTACCACAATCTTAAAAGAAAAAAAAACGCTCCGTTAAGCTGCCATCGCGAATAACGCGTTCTTTCAGTTGAATTGTTAAGGTCCCCTTAAGAACATAATAGAGACATTTAGCATCAATTAAATGTGAAACGGTTAACGTTGGCTTTCAGGTAAAATGGAGTGAAGCTTATGACTTCAGCTTGCGCAACTTGGCATGAAATTTGTTAATCTCGAAATTTTGCGAGTTTCGATGAAACCTTTTGTGAGTCGACAGAGAGTCAAGGCGAGTTCATGAAGAAAATAATTGCGGAAAGGAGTCAGTTATGAAAGATATTTAACCATTAAACCAAATTTTTCCCTGTTTGACTTAACGAAAAATGGTTTGGAGGTTCTTTTTTCTACAAACAACGTATGTCAAAGAAAAATGAGATGAAAATTCCACGTTTACGGCAAACACGAAAAGGCCTTCTTTCACGCAGAAACTGAAAGCGGCAAAAGCGAAAAATGGCGCGGGAAAATTGTGGTCACTTTTGCCGTTCGCGCTTTACTCGAAAGTGGTGCCAAATCTCTCTAAATGTTACTGTAAACACTTTAAGACTTTATTGAAATTCAGCTAATGTACATTGGCAATTTCATTCCCTGGCTGAAATACCTACTACCTACTATAAGGATCAAAACTATTAAGCTTTAAATGTGTTACGTTTATGTCCAAGCAGGAGTCTTAATTGAGTCTTAAATTTTAACATATTAAACGTACAACTAACTGATAGTTGTATTTTCTACGTGAGTATTTCTTTTGGAAGCGTCTTGAGTTTGGCAGGTATCTCATTCCACAATCTTGCACCAAGTCTCTAGAATGAATTTCTTTTTTACTTCATTGAAGTCGCGGATAGACTATTGTAGGAATTTGCAGCAAGAAGGACTAAGCTCTCTAAATTTGCAGGCACAAGGACTGCGGACATTGTAACTCTCAGCCAGCGGAAACTGACGGAAACGATGCGTAATCAATTGCAGCTCCGACACTCACCCTGCTCGGAGACATTCGGGCCTGAAAAAGGAAAATAAGCATTTTTTAAGTGTGTTAACATGGCACTATTTAACAAAGCAATAGAAATTGGGATTATTGTCTACCCGGAAAGTAATTCAAGGTGGTTCGACTTACACAAATCATGTCGCCTTTCAGGCAAATTCCGACTATCGAGTTCAAGTTTCAGTACTCAGTACTATTCATATTAAACGTACAACTAACTGATAGTTGTATTTTCTACGTGAGTATTGCTTTTGAAAGCGTCGCGAGTTTAGCAGGTATCTCATTCCACAATCTTGCACCAAGTCTCTAGAATGAATTTTTTTTTTACTGAGTCATTGAAGTCGCGGATAGACTATTGTAGGAATTTGCAGCAAGATAGACTAAGGTCTCTAAATTTGCAGGCACAAGGACTGCGGACATTGTGCACACTCTCAGCCAGGGGAAACTGACGGAAACGATGCGTAATCAATTGCAGCTCCAATTACTCACCCGGCTCGGTGACATTAGGGCCTGAAAAAGGAAAATAAGCATGTTTTAAGTATGTTAACATGACGCTATTTAACAAAAGAAATAGAAATTGGGATTATTGTCTACCCGGAAGGTAGCTCAAGGTGGTCCGACTTACACAAATTATGTCGCCTTTCAGGAAGATGCCTACAGTCTCGAGTCTAAGTTTCAGTACTCAGTACTATTCATATTAAACGTACAACTGGCTGATAGTTGTATTTTCTACGTGAGTATTGCTTTTGAAAGCGTTTTGAGTTTAGCAGGTATCTCATTCCACAATCTTGCACCAAGTCTCTAGAATGAATTTTT
>NC_090877.1:44194704-44199704 GCF_036669935.1 Montipora foliosa | reverse complement strand
AGGCACTTATTGTTTCGGAGGAATCGTCAAAATTACCAGGAACATAGTTTAGGCAATATCCATGCCAGTGAGCGGGATAATCTGTATAAGAAATAATTCTGGACATTGTAACTGGTCCGCCGTAAAAGGAGTCACCTTTCTACGTTTAGCTGCGAAAAAGTCAGTACGTTCATGCGATGAAACTCAACTATGTGACATTTGCACAGCTAGATTAAACTCTTTAACGTAGACCGCCTGTGTCATTTTAATTACGCTTTCAAAACAACGCAGTCCACTCTCGCGTGTGTGTAGTACAAGGGAGGTGGCGTGATCCTGAGGTAAGGGCGTCGGGTTTTCATTCGGTCGACGCGGGTTCAAATCCTGTTCTAGCCTCTAGCTTGGATTGGTTTTCGGTCGTTTCGGATTCAACTCTACCACGCTTTATAAATAGCCACTGGTCTGCCAACTGGTTACCTCCTTCCAGTTGAAGTTCTTTTAAATTACTAAAAGTGGGGTGCCTGTGAACTAGCTTGATAGCTATTAAAGTCCACTTCCACTATAAACAAAGCATTTACATTTACAATGTTTACATTGAAAGCGTATTGTTTCTCTTGGTCTTGCGAGATCACATACTACTTTTTTTTCGCAGTGCTTGACAGATTCTAGTAAAGTCAGCAAAGGTTAATAACGAGTTTTTAGTCGGATGAGGGTCTTTGACTCGAACTGCATCGCGCGGTTACAGTCATATAACGACTGACTGCATAACTCATAACTGAATCGCGCAGTCACCTTTAAGCATATCTGAGATGAGCCAACCAACAACCCAAGTGAGCGGCGAATGTGAAAAATATAGATTATTTCATGGTTGGTGAATGTGTACGATTTTTATTCACGAGTTGTGAAGGATCGCGTAAACGAAAGAGTGAGCGGAGCGAACGAGTGAGTTTAACAATCCGTCACAACGAGTGAGTAATAAAAATCGTACAAACGAGCCAATCATGAAGTGATTTGTTTATTATATAAGTACAGAGATCATAAAGCTAACGAGGTAAGTGTTAATCGAGACGCTATCAAACCATCGATTGTGAACAAAAGTCCCAAACAAATAGCAAAATATTTTTTAAATAAAAGAAATCTTTACCTTCCGTGATATCACTAGTGAAATTAACGATAGCCAATCAGAGCGTCGATACATCGTTTTGCACTAGTGAAAAAAATCGTATGACCAATCAGCGGGCTTCTCTAGCGCAAAGAGACTATTTTTATCTCGATCCTTTTTGGCGCGTAAATCTTGGTACGTATATAATAACTATATATATTTATGTTGTTGAAATTGCATCGTTAGGAAAATCGGAAAAGCTTCCAAATCCGACGAGATTTGAACCCACGGGTCATTGGTTCAAGTGTCATCTGGAGCTCGGATTTTTTCCTAGTTTTCAATGGATGACAATTCCAACAACATTTGTATAATTCTCACCATGATTCGCTCACAGGGCAGAAGTAGGCCCTGAAAAAAAAATCGGGAGGGGTGGGAGGTACAAAGATTTTAAAAAACTTGTATTTTGAAATTTGGGGCCAAGCCGTTATGAGCTATATGCTAGCAGTAGTTATTTGACTCTGTAACTGCGCGATGCAGTTCGAATCAAAGACCCACATTTCATCCTTACTCGCCAACAAGTTTTTAAATTTGTTTTACTGGTCCTTTTCCGTGCAGTTTTTGTCTCGTTTTTGTCCCGTTTTATTGTTTTTGCTCTCATCCTTAGGGCCCGTTTTAAACGTCGCAGTTTACATGTGCCGAATGTAACGCAAATGAGCGAAAACAATATATTTTTCTGCATTATATTCGGCACATGTAAAATGCGACGTTTAAAACGGGCTTAGTAAGGGAAATTTCTTCACGAGAAGAACTGTCAAGTGAGCAAATTCCGAAAAGCGCGCCCTTTTTGGAAACTGCCGTAAATCAACAGACCATTAAGGACCACTAAGGTACCAGTAAGGAAATAAATCTGATATCCGCTCGCACGCGTTGTCCTTGACATCGTCACGTGATGGTAAAAATACAAGCAAGACTTTTCCCTTACCTATTGGATCCCATCGAACCAGAGCATACCAACTTGAGCCGTTGTTCTTTTCATGAAATGTGACGTCTAGATCTAAAGTTTGGATGATCAAGCGAGGATCGCTACGTCTCTTAAACAGACATGCTGCAGAAAAAGAAACCGTTTTTACATGATTTTGAAAATTGAACTATGTATTGATTGTGAGAGATATCTGGGGCATGCTCTCTCGATGCTCTCAGACGTTTTGTAGGACAACATCTGGGTGCTATTGTTTTATTTTGCTTTCTACGTTGTTGTTGTTGCTGTTTTTAAACATAATCCGGATAGGAAGTACTAATCCGTAGAGGCATGACCTAGTCTTCCCTCGCTGAGTACAGGCAGCATGGTTAGATGGAACTTATTTGAAATTACCCGTGATTCCTTTAGCCCTGCATGCATATGGTGGAGCACTAATCGGAAGGTCTTAGGTTCGAATCCTGCAATAGAGCTCTCGGATTTTTCCCGGGTATTCCTGAATCACGAATTCCACAAATACATTGAACATTTGTTTTCCCGGGATACAAAAAATCAAGATGACCTTCAAGACGATTGGGAGCATGGTACCCTTGACATAGCGCTTACGGGTTCTCTTGTTTGGTGAAGAGCATTTGAACTATTCATCGGATGGTACGACTCCCGAAAATCACGAGCTCGGATCTTTTCCGAGTTTCCCCGATTCACCATCGGTAAATGGATCTCTATTAATTTATCATTCAACATTCATCGTCTCCTTTGATAAGTTTGCGAGAAAGACATTTTTCGACAAGTAAGTCCTAGCAGTACAGCCGAAATTCACTCCTGAACCGAGCTCCCGAAGGGAGATATCCTTGAGTTATTATGTTCATTATTTCGTTGCATGATTGTCGACCGGATGTAGCCCTTGATTTGTTTCCATGATTGACGTTCTGATCAGTGTTGTATGCGACAGGAAGGGATTAGGGCGGACAGCATGTTGTAAATGAAAATTACCAAAGGAACACCGCAAGTTTGGTGTGTAAAGCTCACCAATTTTTCAATTATAGTTCAGTGGTAGAGAGGACGAAGTTAGCGGTAGTGTTTTTACATTCAAGTCCAGTGACCATGTATTTTAAATAACGAGAAAGAAATTGTTTCTCAGTAGAATGAGAGAAAGTGTAGAACATCAATACAGCTTTCTTCGTTCAGGGAAACCAATTGGTCCGTGACAGCTTTTTCATGAGTATTTCCGAGTGACCATTAATTGATAAATCCATACCTGCAGTAAAATTAAAGCTGCTAGAATTAACGTCATTTCTATCGATGCTCTCTCGTCGTATTCGCATTTGGTGAAGAGGGTTTCTCCATGTATCTATGAAACCAAGACAAGAGTGTTAAAACTTAAAAAATCAAAACCTTAAACTTTCACGTTATCTTTTTCATTAAAAATAATCCGACTTTTGAAAAATGTTATCATCTACGACCAAGAGCCGATGCTTACGACTCCCACGTCTCTCCTTGGAGAACGACAACAGATATCAACAAAACTTTAGTTCACCGGAGAATTAGAATCCATAATATTGTACCAAGAGAAAGAAAACAATGATGTTACATGGCTGACTGCCCAAAATATAACCTAGAAGGTAAAAATGCCAGGCATAAAGCAAAGATAATTAAAAGGTATATCAGTTACATTTTAGGTAAGGGGAAAAAAACAGACAAACATATATGTTGTCGGTCAAATCCGGTGTGACGTTGAATTTTTTTTTTACCTTGGTTAAATTGGTAATATCAACTTCCAAAAAGGACTGAAAACACCTACATACCTTCCCTCAAGCTCTGTCTTACGCATATCAACACATCTCAGTTTTTGCTTCGTATCATTGTGTCGCTTTTATTTGTATTCATACACTTACCGTTCAGCCCCAACCTTCAGGGCCGTAGCCAGAAAAAAATTATGACCGAGGCAATGTCCATGGTTAAAAACTCTTCCTAGGTAGTTTAGGTGTTTATGAGGATTACATATTAAAGACAACATTAGAATCACACTTTATTTTTAAAAAAATCACTAAAAATGACTGAGGCAAGTGCCTCGGTTTGCCTCATACTGGCTACGGCCTGGACCTTGCAACGTAGTAATCGAGCAAAGAACTGTAGTATGCACTTATCGGTACTCGATCTCGGACCCTCCAGGTTTACACCACTAAACCACAAAGACAAACATGCTCATCCCAACACAGTTCATTTCATTATTTACTTTTGTATAATAAGTCATGATATCCATGTATAATAACCATTTAGGCTCCAAAAAAGTTGCTTCAATTCATCTAAGTGCGTATTCAACCTAGGTAAAATGAGGATCACCAATGTAACCTACAATCATAGGCAAAACCGTTGGGAAGGTCAGCACTTTTGACGTCTTCCGCTATTGCTTCTCTCCCCTTCCCCCCCCCCCCCCCTACCCCTATTCAATGTTGTGCAAAACTGAATGGTTCAGTGGGAAATTGCTGTGTTACCCTCCGACATTGAATGGGGGGAGGGGGGCTATATAAGAGAAGATGAAATTATTTCTTTTGCGCTTTAACAGAAGCGGGTTGGCCATAAAGTACAGCTCTGGTAGGGTTCATTTACATAACCTTCCCAGCTACTTTTGTCTATGATTGTAGATAAAAACGGATTCAATCTCAGAACGGATTTTCCCGCCAACATAGACACACAAAAAGCTAACTATACCACTTAACACATACACGCACACAAATATAAATAAACAAAGTTTAGCTAACTACCAGTAGTCTAAAGTTCATAATTGCTAAGGAGTATTTTTTATTTAGAAGGAAAAATGTGTTGACATCTAAAAACACTAAACGAGAAAACGAGTAACCTATTTGAAAACAAAAACTCAAAAACTTAACAAAAGTCAATAAAGAGTACATGAATCTGAAAAAAACGGGCAAAAAGGGCGGACAG
>NC_090877.1:44184704-44192204 GCF_036669935.1 Montipora foliosa | reverse complement strand
GTAGCGTCGAGTTGGCTATAACCAGTCTCATATCCAATAAACCCGAATGGAGTAAATGCTTTATTAAATTATAATCAAATTTTGAACGCTTGGACACTTAGAAATTAAAGACAATCAGTTCCCAGCTTGGCAAAGCGTGACAAAGTCAGTTTCCATATAAGGTCATACAGTATATGACCTAATAACCGAGATTGAGTGAACCAATCAGAAGTTAGAAACGCAATATCCGAGGTCGAAAATTTACTAAGAGCTATTATTAAAAACTGAACTACGGATATCAGATTTCCGGCATTTTCATTGACTCGTCGGACACAGGCTATCAGTTCATATATCTGTGGTACCTAATATGGTCAAGGAACGCGTCAGACATAAAGCGAGCTGAAAACATTTTTGCAGCTCTGAGAAAAAACTCGCCGACAAATGCCGTTTTGGACCGGAATTGACCGAGGCAGAAATAACATGGAAGATTTGTTGATCCTGGAGATTTTAACAAAACAATCATTCTGCTCGAGCTTGCTGGATATCGGAGCTACGCGTCTCGTTGGTTATCTATCACTTCATATTCAGCGCGCCCTCGGAGAGTAATTGTTAATTATACCATGCTCTACAAATATCAGTAAATGTACGTATCAGCTTTTTCTTTTACAAAATAACGTAGGGACCTTTATCCATAATTTCTGGGCGTGTTTAATAAAACAATTATGTCACTTGTGCTTGTTGGATATGAGATGATTTAATATAGCCAAGTCGGCGCGCTATCTATCTCATATCCAACGCGCTCTCGTGGAATAAATTGTTAAATAGCAAGTCTACCCTTTGGGTGAATTACTCAGCAGATACAAAAAGAATCACAAACGTTTAACGATTTCGTTTTGAACATCAGACCATACGTCAAGGAAAATCAGCATTAACGTTATACTTACTTCTGTATTTAAAGATGAATATCGCTGATATCTAGTAATAAAGTGTCTTCCTGACCTTTACATGTAGACGTGAAGGAATTACATCTTATCGAACGACAAACACGGTACTAAATCGACACAAACAAAAGGAGCCCACTTCTTTCTAAAGAGGCCAAATTGTCATGATCGAGAGCTGTTTTTTCAGTATCCGTGGAATTTGATTGAACCCTTGTAGCACAGGTGAGGCTTTTCATCTATATATAACATAGCGTCTATCAGATAGTGAAAAATACGTCATTTGTAAGACTGACATGTTTAGTGATCAACTACAAACTCAGTATCATTCCAGGACGACAGTGTCCCGGGGGGGGGGGGGGGGGTACTCCCTTATAAGGGCTTAATGGGGACGTGCGGCCAGCCAGGGTATGTTTTTCGGGATTTTTGTCTTGAACAGGGTATCGAATTTATCAATTTTTGTCTTAATCAGGGTATCGATTTCTCAATTTTTGTCTTAAACTGGGTTAAATGTCTTAAACAGGGTACAAAAAGCGGAATTCTGTCATAAAATGGGTAGGCTCGTGTAAATAGGTTACCTTAAAGAAGTTGTGGTTTGAATTAGTTCTGGGCGCGAGTGCGATTGACAGCTTAAAAATCGTCTAGGCGCAAACGATTGTCACGCTCGAAATATTGTTTGGTATGTCACGCTCTAATATGCTGGTACGCCATGCTCGAATAATGTCACGCTGTGCATTGGAGGTCATCAAACTTTGTTTGGCGAAGATAGACTTTGCAAAGGATAATCAAAGCTGAAAATAACATTTCTTTCGTTTGCTTTAGGCTTGTTGGGTCTTTGTTCCATATCCCCGTCTTTCTCACTTACAAGTGGTTTCTTAGGCAAAACCGAATGAGGCATTCTCGATTTAGTTTTTTTTTTGGTCTTCTGAGAGGTCGATGAGGTCATATAAGCAAAATGCTAGAAAAAGCAGCAGAAAGTTTCATTTCGGGGGCATGAGTCGATGCAAGCGTCAAGACCTCACAGACCTTATTCGTTTATTCTTAGATGCTGTTGACAGACAAAATCAATCGGACACTTTTTTGAATTCCATCCCAGTTCTTCTATCCCAGTCTTGGCAAAAATACAAACAGAAAGCACAATATAAAACCGGATTACACTAGGCAGTGTCAAAGTTTTGCCTTATCCAAACACTGGCTCTAAGAAATTCATGAGGAGAAAAACTAGCGAGAAAAGTACCGCGGACAAAAAAATTGGAAATCCTATCTTTGATCAATTTCACGTGATGAAATCATGTGAACAGTACAACAGTACGTGCTGGGTGGAAGGCCCTTAAATTTTTCTCGAATGGACTCTGGAATCCATAAATTTACTATCGAGATAAACAAACTTAAGACCACATGTCTCGAAGAACGTATTCAATATCATATAGAAACATTGACCGTTACACAAATTAAAAAAAAAAGGTACAAATTGACGGGCTCTTACCATGTCATTGACCTGAATCCGAACAGCGCGTTCCTTGCATGCACACAAATGATCCCTTGTGTTCGAGGCTGGTTGCTTCGATTTCTCGGCCTTTGCAGTCAGGCTTAGCGTGATCAGTAAACACACAGCTGCCAATACGCGTAGGTACATTTTAATCGGCTTCTTAAGCTAGTAGCGGGCAAGGAAATTGAAATTCTGGAAACGAAAAAGACGAAACACCCACGTAAATTATGCACTCATTGACTGCATTCAATCAATCACGCCACCTGAACAAAGAGATCTAGAGTTGTCGTTTGTTGTGTTTTTTATCTATTTGATTCATGTAATAAATCGAGTATTTTAACACATGAAAGGTACAACAAGTTTCAATAACTGAAATGTTGAGTCGGAAAGGCTTGAAACTGAAATTTTGAGACTCGAATTCCCTAACCCTTCCCCAAACGTTTGGTTAAGCTGAGGACGCACAAATTTTAATATCGCTATGTTTTAAGAGTACTTACGAAGTTAAGATCGATCTCAGCTTGACAAGTCAACGGTAGTCAATTTCTCAGGTGCCTACTCTTTCACTATTTGGTGGGATTTGTGTTCATATCTGCGGCGAATTCTGCTGCAGTTTGGAGTTCTCCAGATGTCAACGTACTCCTCAGGATTACAAGTTTCAGATCGTGTTACAAACTCCAATTCCGCGGAAGTCCAGGAGAGAGCGTAAACCAATAAACAGCATAGATACTGCTACCTCTGATTGATAGGCAAAGAATCAACGTTGAAAGAGTAAGAGGTGGAAATGACCAAAAATGAAGTGGAGATTAAAGTCTGGGTCAGTAATAAAAACAAGATATTTTTTTTCTTTACAAATTATCCCTCTTAAGAACTATATTAGCTAACCTCCGCCAGTGGCCTCGGTAACGATTTCTGCGACAAAGCCTTTCAGATTTTAGCATTTGACAAGCCGCATAACCACGTCTTAACCTCATGAAAGTTATCAAGTCATTATGGTATAAAATTGGCGAAGAAACAAACAATGTTCCGCAGTCTTCCCAATACATTTATCATGATCTACAGAATAATTATGCGGGTGTTCAAAATATTCAGCTGAGGTAAAACTACAAATTTGCATAACAGTGGCTGAATCATTTTGAGAGTCGGTAACGTGGCATCAAAATTAGTATCTTGAAATGGTTGACAAATAACATAAACCATAACTAGTTAAGTTACCGTCATTACCATCATGTACACGACATAAGCCGTCACTTGTCATTTTGTGTTTTTTTTTTTCGTCGAAGCTTTTGACTCCTCAATCAACATATTGGACACAGATGGTCGGTTCTGGAATAGCGTTGCTGCAGAGATTTATCTTTAAATTAAAGTCCAGTGCCTCCAAGCACAACGTCGTCAACATCAGCTATGGGGAAATATATGCTTAGGACCAATCTTCCCCTCCAATTACGAGCCAAACGATTTTGAATCATTTGTAGGTTTTTGCATGGACTGTTGTAAGTGGTTCAACCAGTGGAAAGGAACAGATGTGACCGCAACGGGTGCAAGTTCAACGATAAAAAAAAGAGGACACCATCAGATCTAATTATCATCTTCTTAGTGTACGATACATAGTTTGTACCCTGTCTGATTAATCTTTTTTGCATTTGCGCTCCTTTTTTGGCCATCCTGGGTAAACTTTGGAACGCGCAAAGCTATAAAATTATCATTTCCTTTGTTTGCTTCAAGCTAACCCTCAGCTCTGTTTCGTCAGTATGACCATAAATGGCGCACACATACCTTGCTCCGTGAAAATGATGAACGTTGGTGTGGTCGCAGTTGAATTTTTCAAAGTTTTCACTTCCACCTACACTCACTTGCGTTTTGTCAGGCGAAGCGCCCGCGCACTTTGACACTCTCCGACCGATATTAACAACCTAGTCAATGGCGTAAGAATATTCATTCGTTTATTGTGGCCCCCCACAGCTAGGGCAGTCTGCTGTGGGGCTCCCGTTGCTTAGCAAATCATATCACAATTTATAAACGATGTGAATAACCAATGAACTTTATTTACTAAAAAAGGAAAGGAAAGGAAAGGAAGTTTATTTAAGTGTCTAATCTTCTAGCGCTGTAGATCACTAATCGGAGACACTGTAAACTGAAATTAACAAGTTAACGCAAATCAAATCAAATTTTGGTTTTTGAAGTGACAAGCGGGAGTCTTGTAGCGCCGAGGCACTAATCAAGTCAAATCAAATCAACTAAAATCAGTCAAAGCATTGGTTGGTTTTTGAGAAGAAGGGGAAATTGAATCGAACTCGGACTACATTGGTTGGAGGCGAGTGATCTCAGCCTAGCCCTCGGATCCCAAGTTACCGCTCACCAGTGGCTCAAGGTTGGTTGAGCACCAGGCTGCCATGCGGAACGTGAGGTCGACTCCGGCAGGACCAACATTCAGCGTCTTTAAATAACTGAGAAGAAAGTGCACCTTTGTAATGACATATGCAAATGCTTAGACTTTCAAGTCTTCTCGGATAAGGACAATAGGCCTAGTTTCACAACCCTTCAAGGCAACATTTGATTTGATTTGATTTGCGTTAATTTATTCATTCAGGAGCCCAGATTCATTTCATTTTACAGTGTCCTCAATTAGTGCTCCAGCGCTAAAAGACTTGACATTTAAAAAACTTTCATGGTTTCCTTTCCTCTCATAATCCTGGGGGACGCAAAAGAACCCACACACTATTCGCAAAAGAGCAGGGCATGGAGTTCACAGTGTTGTGGTCTGTCTTCTCAGTGCTGTACATGTGTCATGGTTGGGAGGGCAAACTAGCTACATCAAGCTACTCTAAAACTCACGAGGGTAAATAATGATATGATCTGATACTATAATTAACAATTATTCGCCGAAGGCGAAGTGAATATTGGTGAATGTTTACCTAGACCGGGTAGCGCAGTGAATATAACACCTAATTCTTATATTCACCGCTGAAAATTATACTAAATATATATAATGTAAGGACGGCGAGGCAGCGTATAATGGTAATGATACGACCAATAACTAATGCGCGTGAGTGGCCCCAACAATGTTGGAAGTAATATGTCAAAAACGAGTGCGAGTGTTCTATCAGGGGTTCCAAACACCGAGAAGCACTGTCAGATGTTTCGAGGTGTTTGGAATCCCTGATGAAACAGAAAGCGCGAGTTTTTGACATGACTTTTCAACCTTTTTTCACTAAGTTGAATATAATGTGATGATCTTTTGTTTTATCAGACAAGTGATAGCAATTTGTAAAGGAAATGAGTATTCAATATTTGGGTGAGGTCCAAAGGTGAATAAATTTACACAATTGGCCGTGATGCAGGGCCAGTCAGAATCACGTCGTTTTCGCCCTCCAAAATCGTCTTCGCAAGAACGTGATTCAGTTAACGAGGCCGTCCCAGTTTCAAATAAATATAACAATTAATAATTTGACTGTGAACATTTTCGCCGAATGGCAGAGGTTAAGAGAGGTGCAAGTGCCGGTTTTAGATTGCGGTGGCCTTTCAAAGACTACGAACTTAGACAAGGATCAAGCCTTGAGTGTGGATGCTCTGTAGCTAAACTTTTGGGTGTCGAAATTCGTTTTAATACTCTGAACGCTCATGATAAACGGTACTGCGAACGTTTTATGCCGACTATTCGGAGAAATTTAAAATGCATTGTGTGCGGGCAGTTTATTTATTATATGTGTTTAGGCTCATTTAAATTCAGGTGTCTTGATCAGTTTTTGAACTAACTCGGGCGTTTCTTCATCTGTTGTTCCATGCACCTGACCAAAGAGAACCCTGCAGCACGTTTGGCACGCACTTAAGTGCATTTCTTTGCCGTACTCCACAAAACAGCAACGTGAAGTTTCGACGGCGTATTTAGCGTACAACAATGAAATGTTACCTGTTTTCTACCTTTTCTAGCTTTTTAAAGATGGAATAATTAAGAAATACTTACGATATCGCAAAAATTATATTTTGGACTGACGTTTTCGTTGACTTTGCCGTTGTGTGGTCCTTGTTTAATTAAAAACTCCCCATTCATCTTCATTCAGTGCTCCATCCGGCATTTCTTTTGATTACTGGGTAAAAGTAAGGCAATTTGAGTAATTTAAAATTCCTTTGTGATGAATTGGCCCCAAAGAGATAGCTACGGCTTGAACAGCGGACTTTCATTGGTCGCAGGTGAATGATTGATCACGTGCCAATGAGAAGAAAATTAAACAAGGTTTCTCTGAATCAGAAGGCCGGAAGATATAAGAACGAGAAGGAAGGGGAATTTTGGTATCCCAATTATAAAGAAACGGACATGCAAGATCCAGAGGATGCAAAACAATATTAAAGCATCAATTTTGACCATGTTTATCATAACTGCGACCTGTTTCGTTTTTATTGCGTCAATGAATTCACCCACAAACAAAATCATATTCGAGGACATTGATTTTGCATTACGTCGCTGTCGTAGTATGATATATTAACTAAGAAATGCCATTAATTAATTAGGATGAATCTTCAAGGTTGCCATTTTTATGACCTCCTCGTTTGCGCTTTGCGTTTATTCATTTGCCGTAACTTTAATTGATCGGGAAATCGAACGAACGGATCTGTTACAAGTTGCAACCTGGCAACCGTGATCCTAACAAACACTACCTCTTATGTACTTTGACCCTAAACAAGAACGGGCCGATGTATATCTATACCGGTTCGTTTCGTGCTCATACATAACCTCTGTCGTTTGGCTCTTGCCTGGCCAGGACCTGGCTTGAAAATGTAATTATTTTCTCTTTGAATTCAATGTTTTTGTTACATGCCTTCACATTCAACAGAGTTAGGATGAGGGAAATCATCAACTTTTTGATGATAATAGATCTAAGGTTGTAGGTCACTAAACACTAAAATAACTAACGATAAAGTTGCTACAACTATTCAATCTTCTTCTTCTCATTCAGTCTGAACCTTTCTATCGTAAATGTGTATTAAAAATTATCTCCGGGCCCGCAGTAAATTTGACGTAAGCTGTTGCGGTGTCCCTGCCTGTATTGTACCATTTATATTTTTTGTTGTGTTTATGTATATTTAATATTAAGTTGG
>NC_090877.1:44154704-44179704 GCF_036669935.1 Montipora foliosa | reverse complement strand
GCACCTTTCATCAATAATTTTTGTAGGACTTCAAAGCTCCTGACACTTAAGAACAGTTACATTGTGCTTAGTTGATCAAGTTATGTTTATTTTTGCAATTACCAAATAAATGGTTACTTGTAGGCCAATTTCTACTTTTGATGGATTGTGCTACTTGTCACATGCCATGACTAGACTTGAAATTTGAACCTTGTAAATAACTGCTTCCATCAAGTAAACTTTTCAAAATAGTAAACTTAAACACAGGTTTGATTTTGGCTATAGCAAGCATTTTTTCCATAGAAATTGGAGGTTCTGTAACTAATTCAAAAACACTCATTATTATCTTGTGTGACAGTACCTTAGCATGTGATGTCATCTGATAGGTGTCAATCAAGGTCTAATTTTTTCCCAATCACTTCATGATAAAGAATGGTTATCAGTAAACCTGTGTGAGTAGTTTTGTTTTGTTATGTCACAATGGGAATATTTTGGTCATTTTAAAAGAATTATTGGTAGAAAATCCTCTTTATTGTGAAGATAAATTTGGGCCACAAATGGTTAAGTACTGGTGCCATTTGCAGCCATTTGCCCAATAGAGGAATGTCGTGGGCTTCTTGCTTGCATGAATAATGCAACTTTCAAGCTAGAACACTTTTTTCCGTTTTTTTTTTTTTGCTCAAATTGTAATTTTTGCATCACGCTGTTAATAGCTCTGTAATTCGTTATGATAATAATTTTGAAGTTTTTTTCATTTGTTTTTCTCCGATGATCAATTGAAAGGCACTTATGAATTTGTTTGTGTCTTTTAGTCGCTAACCACACGTTGGGACTCCATTCAAGTTTTAATTCTGTACACTGTAGCAAGAAATCTGAATACACCTCAGGAGTCGTCGCCACTATGTAAGAACTGTGATAAGTGATTGCATTGTTGTTGTTGTTGTTGCTTTTTTTTCATCTTTGGCCATCGGCTATTGTCACCATAGCAGCAGTCGCAATGATGCAGTCAGTTTGTCCATCTCTCAAGGATGCAGACAGGCCCGCAAAGCGTAGATAGGATGCGTGGGCTTCATTTGAAGCACGGAAGGATTTAAAGCTCCGGGGTGACTCTTCTTTTTTAACTTTAACCTTGGTACAACTGTCACCCCGCAGAGTTTCAACTTCTTCTTTACACATTTAAAGAGACAATGTATTTGTTACGCAGCTATGGTAATCAATTATTTATTTGTCCTTGTGCGAAATTTTTCATAAAGAACACAGCAAAGTTATATAATTTTGCTTTAGGAAGAGAAAAACGGATTGAAGAGGCGGCATTTGAAAGAAATAAGAGCGGATATCCTAGGATTCTAATTAAGATCTCAACAATGGGTCTATCACGCATGCGCACAGCTTATTTCCCACACCTTCGGGATGTGCAAGGGATGTGAAAGAATAACAAGACAGAATGTTGTCATTAACATTCGTGATGGTCTTTTTACTTGTAGTTTTCACCCTCATTTAGGAGAAAACAATGGCAGGTGTCTTATTGCTTGCAGAACTTTGTGTGGTGTAATCCTATTCCTGTGTCTCTTCGGAACGATCGCGGATGTACTTTTGAGTTTCGCAGAGTCGACGTCGTCCCCGTCAGCTATCGCTGATAAAAGTAATGGATACTTGCCAACATCAAATGACACGATGGAAATTGATGGAACCAGGGAAACGGCTGACACAAATGTTCTTGAGAGAAGCAAGATGAACGGTCTCTGGAGGACTGAAAATAAGGCTGAGACAACACCCTTGATCATTCGCCCTTCTTCAGGAAAGAAACGTGAGTAAAACCTTGACCTACATGTAAAATCTGGTTGGCATCTCCGAAAACGGCCAGAGATCTAAGGGCCAACTCTGTTTGTTGAGAACAATAGGGAGCTTAAGCAACGATGACGGCGACGGCAACGAGAAAGTCATCTCAAAATATAAATTCACGTTATTGTAATCACTTCTTGACTATTTCAACCTTTTTAATATGACATGTGTGCGGTAGTTCCTCAAAAATGACACTCATCTGAACGGCACTAAATTTAGGGGAGAAAATTACAATTTATCCTCAAGTGCTGACTTTCTTGATAACACCTAAAATTTGGTTATTTCACGTTGTTAGGGACCTTAAGATCTACGACGGCGACCTCGACCAAAACGTCACCTCGAAATATAACTTTGCTCTAGTATAAGCCTTTCGCGATTATTCCATCTCGTTCACGTCGTATAATATGGGCGAAGTATCCTAATAATAAATTGGTACGAGCGGTTTCAGAGTGAAAATAGAGAATGAAATTCT
Organism: Montipora foliosa; assembly: GCF_036669935.1. NCBI lineage: Eukaryota > Metazoa > Cnidaria > Anthozoa > Scleractinia > Acroporidae > Montipora > Montipora foliosa. Next base: position 44,177,411 of record NC_090877.1, on the reverse strand, counting down.
CTGTTACTTGCTCACCTTGTCGTCAAAACCTCAATTTTCGACATTTCACGTGGTCGTCATGCAGAGAACCGCAGAAATATGAGCTAAAATCCGTGCTGCATGTGCAGCACGATTATTTCTGCTCTTTTAACCAATGATATCATTGTCTTGCGGCGTTTTCGTCGACGTCGTCGTCGTAGATCGTAAGCTCCCTGTTGATATGCAGACGACGGCAAAGAAATGGACAAAAGTGAAAAAAAACACGTGCAGGGCGTGCAAAACTATTGTTTTTTCCCACCAAATATGCAAATTTGTTACGTTCTTGTTGCCGTCGCCGTTGTCGTTGCTTACGTTTCCTAATAATAAGTGACAACAAAGGGCTACTAATTGGGCGGGAGACTGTACTGAAATCAAAGCAATGTTAAAATATCTGCGGTGCGCAGTTTAGCAGATATATGTTTTCTGCAAGTCCCCAAAAGAACTCTTTTGTGGTATTGCTTGGCATGTTGGTATAAATTGTGTCTTCATGGTGTGAGTTCTTCCTTCGGGACTAAAACTGTACGAACGGCACATGATGTTTTTCTTGTGATGGATTATCGATGTGCTGTCGGTGACTCCGACAGCGTTCCTCCTATTAGTACGCAGGAAATGATAAAGAACGCCACGGAGAAGGCTCTGGAATCTCTATCCCATTCTCTTGATGCCAAATTCGACAATTTCACCAAACGTTTTTTTCCGAAGAGAACACGTCTGTCGTCGAGCAGGCAGTTAAAAAAGCTAGGCGAGAGAACTTCACTTGCAAAACTAGAGGCAATCAGCAGCAGTACGATCATTGTCAGCAAGATCTCGACAAGTTCGATGAGTCGTTGGAGTTCTTGAAGACTGGGTCTCTGGCAATAGTAAAAGGATCCTTGGAGGATGACTCCGAGCTCGTAGTCCGGCAGAAGAGGAACAAGTGGTTCAGATCCTGCAAGCAGCTTCATCACAATCTTAAACCCAGACTCGTAATTTTGATGACAAGCTTGGTCGTTTGGGGCCTTGCTTCAAGATAGGTATTTAGTTCGATTTTCTTGCATTGCCTTTACTTAGGATATTCTTTGTTATGCCTTCGCTTCGATATGACGTTGTTCGACCGACCCATATCCGACGTTTTCCAGAAATTGGTGTTTTAGTCTGTTTACGTTTGTGTGTTAATTCTTTGTCTAGTGCAGCTATTTGTTTTCTGAACGCCCCTAAAAGAATTTGTATAATTGTCCTTAAGAGTTATTGGTAATGAACTATTTTGTGGTATTGTTTTGCATAATGGTATAGATTGTGTCTTCAAGGTCTGAGTTCTTCTTTCGGGTCGAAAACTATACGAACGACACATCACGTTTTTCTTGTTGCTTTACCAATTACTTATTTTGTCCGCTTTATTGTTCTCATGTATGTTTTAGTTACTTGTATCAAGGTTTACGTTTGCGCAGTCTTTCTTTTTTGTCTTACATGTATGTCCGCTTTGTTGATCTTCCAGTGCGGGGAGTTTGGCCCGTCCTTTACCACTTAGGTTTGCCCTCTTTGGCTGGCCGTCATTTAGATGGCGCGAGTTACTCATTTAGTAAACATAGAGTGAACATATGTCAAGTATTCCGATGAAGATTTGTTAGGCGTTTCCAAATCTGTTGGTTTGTAATTCCTGTAGGGGGAATTAAAGGTCGCCTTAGTCCCGACCCAGATTTCCTAAGATTTTTCCGCTAAGGGTTTTTTGGTAAGGTTTTTTCTGGCCTTCCTGGTGCCTTCAGAAATTATTTCCAGTTTTTCATATTGTAGTCTTCAGCAGATTTAATCACTTTTGGTTATGTTGTTTATAGAGTGGTTAATAAAGATCGATATGACTTCGTTCGACCCGAGCCACATCCAATGTTCTCCAGAAGTTGGTGTTTTAGTAAATTTGCGTTTGTGTGTTAATTCTTTGGCTAGTGCAGAAATCAAAGTATCTCATAGGAAATTGTAGGTTGGTTTCTGAGGAGAGGGGATAACGGGAGTACCCGGAGAACAAGCTCTCTGAGCAGAGCAGAGCAGAGAACCAACAAAATTAACTCACACGTGACGTCAATTCTGGAATGAAACCCGGGCCACATTGGTGCCGGGAGGCGAGCACCCTCTCCACCACTGCTCCATCTCTGCTCTCCAGGAAGATAGGAGTTGAATTAATGATCCAAACGCAGATTTTTCAAGGGCCAACGGGCCTACTTCAATAGGAATTGAGATTAATTCAAATGCCTCCCGGATCAACACTCAGGAGGAACGACTTACTTCTTCAGTTTGTGTCACTATTTGCAAACTGCTTGTTGGACTGCTATTTGACCGGGTAAAATGGTTGTGCGCTTGCGTCATGTGTTGGCCACATCGGGTTGGTGTTAGCGTGTCTCAGCATGCTCTTTTTTTTGTTGGACTTTGAAGTCCTCAGAAGCGAATCTGGGGGAGGGTGCAGGGGGTACGCAACCCCCCCCCCCCCCACCCATCCCTGAGATGACCTGCGGCTTTTTAATACAACTGGTATTCTGCAAAAAAAAAAAAAGAAGAAAAACGTCACCAGTCGCCTACGTCATTCCTTAATGGTGCACCCTCCTAAAATTAGTGGTTCCTTAGTGGTGCACCCTCCTAAAATTCTGGATCCGCCCCTGGTCCTTCGCATATCCCCGGTCAATTGCATAGCACTCGCACACCTTGGTCGTATCAGGGGATATTAAGCTCCTTGGTGATCTCGCATTCAAAGATAAGTGAAAAGAATACGTAGGAATTTATGGACTGATAGCGGCTGCCTGGCATGCAGCTGATATACGCTATTGCTACAAACAAAAGCCTGATCTCGTTTTGTTACTTTGCACAGATTCCGTGATGGATTTCTTTTTGTGTTTTTCTCTCGTGAAAAACACGAGTTCCATCATGAATACCAAGGTCCAGGCAGGCTCCATCACGTCCATCAATGGCATGCGGGTACTGAGTATGTGGTGGGTCATTTTGGGACATTGTTTCTATTACCTCGTCATTAGAACACCAGCGTTACAGCGTAGGTATTCATTCTCTTTTTTAACATTAGATTTGTATGCTTAATGTAGGAAATGATCCTCACAGTAAAGGGGTTACTTTCTAAAGGAACTGTGCTGCTGCATCGGTGGGGAGCGAAACTAGAATATTTAACAATTATTCCACGAGCGGCCGTTGGATATGAGATTGGTGTCATATTTAGTCTGATATCCAACAAGCGCGAATGGAATAGCTGTTTATTAAATTTCTCATTAAATTCTAAATGCTTAGACACTTGGAAATTAAAGTCAATCAGCTTTCAGTGTGCTAACACGTGACGCAATCCGCGGTTTCCATATTAGGTCATACGGTATATGAGATGATAACGTAAACCAATCAGAAGGGCTAGAAACGCAATATCCGAGGTCGAACAATTAATAATTAACAACTATTCACCGAAGTGGAGGTGGTGGACTACTTGAGATAACATAGCACCAAAAACTCATTTATTTTTCCAAAGATTACAATATTTTCGGGCGCAAATCCGGCGAAACTTGCTCGGAGGTTGATAGTTAACAACTATTCACCGAAGTGGAGGTGGCTAGCGGTGTTTATTTACCGAGCCGCGAAGCGGCGAGGTAAATATCCAACGCTAGCCATCGAAACTGAGGTGAAAAGTTGTTTTAGTATATACTAAAACAGTGAGATAATATACAGCACAAAAAATTAATTTGGATGTTTTCTTCACTTGTCACGGATGCAAATCGGGACGCCATTTTTTCCCGAGTTGCTCGGAGGTAAATAGCACAGGATATTCGGAGTTTGATGAGCCAACCAGCGCCCGCGTTCAACACTATCTACTGTTTTAGTATATACTAACAAAGGATATCCGGAGTTTGAGTGCATGGCCAATCAGCTCGCGCGTTCAGCGCTATCCACTGTTTTAGTATATACTAATTGGTTTTATCAAACGAGTAAATTAGAGCAGTTTTCAATCGTGTGTCGTAAAACCAAAACCAAAGTAATTACTTTGGCCAATCAAAAAGGTCGGAGACAATCCAGTAAACCAATCAAAACTCGAAGTAATTACACGTAGCCGACACAAATTGCGGGAAAATTTGCACGCGCGAGCCACGATTGGTTTTGGTTTCACTTCTGATTGGTTGAAAAAATGGCGCGAGTACTTTGAACCAATCACTGAGTGAAGTAATCATAAACCAAAGTAATTCTCTAATTACTTTCGACACTCAATTGAAAACCACTCTATAACCAGCGTAAGACAGATTAGTGAGCTGAGGTTTTGAACCCTGTAAGAATAGGGGCCGTGCAGCAGTCAGTTTCAACAGAGATCTGTGTTAAATAGACCTTAGCATATAATCGATCCCCGTTAATTGCATTTCTAGTTTTCTGATTGGCTGACCAAATCCCGGTTAACAGCAAATAACCGAGGTTTTATCTTATACGGAAAGCAGTTCGCCAGGAGTCAGTGTGTCAAAAAAAAAAAAAAAAAAAAAAAAATTCGGCGCGAAGTTTAAGTTTTGCCCGGCAAAATGGCTGAAAACAACATTAGATTTGCAGAAGTTTCTACCTTACTGGAATTTTTGGACTTCTACAAAGAAAGCCAAAAAGGTCGGCATAAACATATTCAATGGTACGAAACTGAGAAGTTCAAAAACTTGTAACCCGGTGTTTTCGCTTAATAAATTAGCATGCAAGGAAAAGCTTCGTCGTGAAGTATTTTTTAAAACAATTATTCCATTCTTGCTTATTAAATATGAGGTGCGCGCCTCTTTGGCTATTTATCACCTTATATCCAATGCGCACTAATGGAATAATTGTTAATTATTCGAGTTCTTACGGTTTGACTGGAACAAGTATGCGATGCAGGTTTAAGTTCCTTGATTTGTTAAAATGCAATCATGAGAATACGAATATGGCCTATTGACTGTTGTGAATTAGGAATTATTTTGAGTGATCCATTGCAATAGGCTAAGGCAGCGCGAGGAACAAATTCACTGCAACTTGCTTAATACGAAGAAAAGTGCCCAGGCTTGTCAAGATAAACGGCTCTTTACGTTTTGTTTCTCATTCGCTGAAAAAAGTGGGGCGAGGTTTTTTAACCCAATCACCAAGGGTAACAATGCAAAACCAGAGCTATCGCTGCGTTAATAAATAATAAATGGAAGCAACTAGATAGAAAATGTTCTTTGAAGTCTGAGCCTTAGACAACGACGATTCATCAAAGACAAAGTAATTGAAGTTGAGGATTCGTGATTTTCTACCATTATAGGTAATGAAGCTCTAACGATTCCTATGGTTGTAAATCGCTTCACAGCTGAAGCTGTTGTGAATTCATCTTTATCAGTTGATACCTTCTTCTTTCTAAGGTGAGTATTTCATAAAACGACATAAATTGACTGTACCTTAAAATAAGTGGGAGGCGCGGTGGCCTCATGGTCAGTGTGCTCGACTCTGGATCAAGTGGTCCGGGTTCGGGTCCTGGCTGGGGACATTGTGTTGTGTTCTTGGGCAAGACACTTTACTCCCACGGTGCCTCTCTCCACCCAGGTGTATAAATGGGTACCGGCGAAATGCTGGGGGTAACCCTGCGATGGACTAGCATCCCATCCAGGGGGGAGTAGAAATACTCCTAGTCGCTTCATGCTAAGGAAACCGGAGATAAGCGCTGGCCTGATGGGCCTTCTGGCTCGTAAGCAGAGACTTTACCTTTTTTAAAATAAGTGGACACCAGCATTGAATTTTTTGATGAATTATGAATTCTTTCTCTCGCTTTCCATAACGTCAAATGCAGAAGTAACTTATGGCAAACCGGGGCCCTCCGCGAGAAGAAAAGGAAATGCGAGCCATTGTAAGGCGATGCGGGGAGGTGAAAGGAATTAACATTTGTTTAATGAGCCAAAGAGGGGGAAAAACAGCTTCAAACAAATAATTATACCTAAATTGATAAAAGATGCATATACTTGTGAATACGCACGATCTTCTCGTACAATGGCGGGCGGCTGAGTTGCAACAATTAGATGAAAGTTCTCAAAAACATCACTCGTACGTACCTATTAGATCAAGATTTATGAAGATGCGTTTCTTTGTTTATATGTTTCCTTTGTTTTGTGTGTTTTTTTTTTCTCTAGTATCTTGGTCCAAACTAGAAATACCATTATGGTTGACTGTGCTTCATTGTAGAAATATGTTAATTTCCTTTCAAAAGACCCATCACAACAGACCCATACAATCGATGAGCCAACCAGAGCTGAGCGCGGGAAAATACACCTCTGTGGTGCAAGATTTTTGAACCAATCACTGAGCCTGAAAATGAAATTTATGAATGAAATCAAGGACCAAAAAAGGCCACGGTTTTCAATCAGCTGAAAGCCTTTTTTTTAGAAACAAACAAACAGAGCGGCATTCAGTCTGTAGTCTATATTCGAATTATTTTCCTTTGGTTCAAATCTAGTTCATTTCCTACATTGTTAAAGAAAAGCGCAAAAGGCGTTGTCCGGAAAACTCTCAAAGCTGCCAACAATTTTCTGTAACAGCACTTATTCGCCTATAGCGTGTTTTCACTGATGTGACCAGCAGCAATATTTCCATACTAAAACAAAAGGAAGAATTTGCATAAAAATAGAGTTCAATTTCCAAAAGAATATTTCACTCCTCCAACATGTCCGCTAGCTGTTTCTTTGTTTCACTCATCCAAGATGGCGGCCGTGACGTCATGTGGAAACACTCTATAACAAATTGCAAAAAATTCCCTATAAAACGCACGATCTTCATGTGGAAGAGTTTTTCCTGTGTATTGCTCTTATTCGTCATCTCTGTTTTGTTTTTCGGACGTTGTCTGTATGAATAGACAACCTTAAAACAAACAAGCCAGATACAATAGGATGAGGATAACCAGAAGAAGTTGGCGCAAGGGCCCTTCGGTATCCGTGAACTGGACGGATTGGGCGTCTTTATAAGGCATTTTTTGCAATTAACGCCAGGCGAACAAGCGCCGTTACAATCGCCTTGCATTATTATGCTGCTTTAGTCATGCAAATAAAGCTTGTTGCCTTTGTTTTTTTATCATCGCTTTGTGAAACTATACACCTTATTCCAAAATGGCCTTCATTTTAGTATTCTTTTGTTTCCATGCAAATTGGCCCTTATGGCCTCGTTCAAGGATAAATATTCTTTTGAACTTTACGTTTGAAAGCGAGGTTATTAGGGCCAATTTGCATGGAAACAAAAGAATATTAAAATGACGGTAATTTTGGAATAAGTTGTGTGACTTCGATTCCTCTTCTTCAACGGCATTCAGATCTACTTTTTTTTAGATACTAACAGGAATTTTCTCTTTTGAATAGTGGTCTCTTGGTTGCATATATCGCTCTTCGACGAATGGAAAAAGATAATGGAAAAATACAGACCTTTCAGTTCTACTTCCATCGTTTTTACAGGTAATGTAACCGTTCAATCGACGGGAAACAGAGTGGGTTAACTTGAATTTTGCAAAACTAAAACAACTGTTTGCGAAGTAGTGTCGGTGTTTCCGAGTCAAAGTTTTACAAATAAAATATAGTAGTAGGCCACAACCCGGAAGAGTCGATCTCTCTCATTTGGCCCATTAGTTTACGGTATCATCTTAATTTAGAGTACAGGTCCCGCCAAATAATGGCTGATCAGGTTGGACAAGACTTCTCATTGGTGCGCAACCGAGTAACCGAACGAGAGATTGCTCGTGCTAAATGCAAAATCGTACGCGGAACGCAATTCCGAAACGTTATGTTCTCGAAAAAATCTAACGGTAGCCGTTCTAAAAACAGACGATACCGCAAACTGATGGGCTACTAGGTTTATTCTAGTTCCCAGATCCCAGCGTTTCTCTTTGGTTAGCGAGCGAGCAAAAAAATCTTGAGCCGGAAGTAAAAATGGCCGATGTGGCCACCCGAGTGGCTTTGCTTAAAACTACGATATTAGTTATTGTTTTTTCTGTTCAAAACGGAGGGACACATTCTCTAAGTTGAGGCTACTAACCGAAAGCTTCACGTAGAGGCTCTTCGAATGTAATCCTTCTGAGCGCCGCTATGTGGGGTACTGTTGACGACTCATATATAAACTCCGGAAGTCCTAGAATCTGGGACTGTAAAATCCTTTGTCCCCAGAACCCTTGGTTTTCTCGTGCGAAAGCCCCGCCGATTTGAGAAAAACGATGGGTTCTGGAAACGAGAGTGCTTCTGGGTAATAAGCCTCTGAATATACTAATCAGGTGACTGGAGGAATGTGAATCGTTAACAAAATGAACCAAGTGACGTTCGCACACCTAATTTACAGTCCTGCTCCAGCAAGTGAAAATACTGGCGAGACTAAGTACGAGTCCTCTTTGTTGAAAACAGCATCTCGCTCTGCGTGTGATCCATCGTCAGTTGTGAAAGTTGTGAAAGAGTTAATTAACAACCTTTCTTTTACACGTGATGGTGGCAAACGAACTGGGAAGCGCATCATACGAACGCCTGTCAATTATCGTTTTTCTTTGGTTGTCAAGATGATGAAAATTTTGTACTCAAACTATGTCTTGAATAGCAAATTGAGCCGAACCGACGAAAAACCCAACGGAAAAATCAACTTTATTGGAAAATGTATTCCCGCTAAAATTTTCAGCGCGTCTAGTGGAAGAAAATGGTTGAACAATTCCAGCAATAGATGTTGAAAATAAGAAAGGAATTAGATATTCTTCAACAGTCATGGAATGGCCTTCTTTCAGAAACTAGCACTCAATCACGACTTGTTTTTAAGTCCCGGCAGAGATAATTATTCCAAAACGCATGTTGCATGTGAAAGAAAAACTCTCTTTCTCACAATATATGTGATTTTTGGCGTCTCACTTTCCTTACCAAAGGTCTCTTGATTCCGATTTAAATCGAGCTAAATTTAGCAAAATAAAACATGGGAAAATTAAGAAATAAGCACTAAAAAATACATCTTGATCTAGGAAGGAAACAAAAACCGTTCTTTGATATTCTAACGACAATTGGATCTTCTTCTTTTTAGGTTGACGCCAGCATATATGTTCGTTTTGCTCTTTTATTCCAAACTGTTGGGATTTCTTAGTGAAGGTCCTATTTGGTTTAAGTACCAAAAAAACGAAGAATGTGATAAACACTGGTGGACAAATCTTCTCTATATCAACAACATTTATCCTGGAAAAGACGAGGTGGGTTTGAAAAAGCTTGCGTGTAAACGCATGCGCACGATCGGGGACAGACTACAGTGAAATAATCGAAGCGACTGCAAATATTTACCTGACCACGAACGTCCACTGCGGGGAGGAAGTAGATCCCCCCCCCCTCCCCTCTAAGGCTCTTCTACGACTCTTCTTCAGCCTGACTTCAGCAGCATCTTAGCAAGTTAGCAAAACGGTGGAAATTGTTCTATTGGTTCCAGGTAAAGCGGGGGAACATACATTCAAAAATTAAGTCGGGACATACATTCAAAGTTAAAACAGCGATTTATCTCTATTCCCCTTGGGATGGCCAATATAAATCACTACTATACCTCAGAGAACTGGCATCAAATCATAACTCTATCTCTGAGAAGAACAATCCTCTTTTCTCAATGTCGTATGGATTTCCTTGTTTTTCTGACAGTGCATGGGCTGGACCTGGTATTTGGCGAACGACATGCAGTTCTACATCATTACACCTGTCATTCTTTTCTTGGCCTACAGGTATTCGTACAGGCTAACAACAGCTTCTAAATATCATACTCTCTTTTTTTAGATATAAAAGAACCTTTTTTTATAAGAAATTTCGGGCTGATATTAACCAAAATTTTAAGAACATACTAAGAATGCACCCAGGCCAGGTCTTGGTCGCTTAAGGACGTCACAGGGGATCATGTGAATACATGCGCCCAACAAATCGCAGGGGTCATGGGTTCGCCTGAATCTTTCAGGTGTGTACACGAGACAATTTATTAAACTGTCCAGATAAGTGCAGGCGAAGATCACTTCTCCCTATCGGCTATATCAGCACCTCAGATGTATAAATTTCACATCAAAACTGAAAAGTGTCTGCAAACACGGCAAATGAAAAGTAGAACATAACAATTGTTGTCTTGAAAATTTTTAGGGTTTTCATTTTCTCATATAAACAGGTTTCGCCTGCGAGGGCTGATTGCAATCGTTGGCTTCTTGCTGAGTACCAGCTTCACTGTTACAGCTGTTATTTACAGTAATTATGATGTCAGAGGAACAACATTTTCGAGTCTGTAAGTATTAAAATTCTTTTAGTTGCTAAGACCATAACGTGGCAGGCGCGCTTGTTTGGGAAGGGCGGAAAAAGAGGAACTGGAAATGCAGAGAGTAATCTACCATCCAACCAACAGAACTAAGCTCTTCAACCCTTTTCTGTCCCGAGATCTCAAAAAGGAAGAGCTTTTAAACCACCAAACTTTAGAATTATTTTGCTTTATGTTTCCTTGGAAACACTGGACCACTTTTTCATGCAAAAGTAGTGGATCGCAGTTTCACAAATTAAGTTTTCTCTCTATTGTTTACAGGTTGTCAGGTGAAGATGCCAGCAATCTGGTTTATGTAAAACCATATTGCCGCATTCCACCTTACCTTGTTGGACTCACGCTAGGTTACTTCCTTCAACACAAGAAAGAACTCAAGTGCTCCAAGGTAACGCTTCACATTTTCCTGTTTTCTTCCGAATTATTAAACATGACTCCGAGTTACATTTTCAGTTACAGGGGCGCAGCTAACCATTTTTGGTTTGTAAGCCCGTTCCAAACTTTGCGATTTCGTGGACGTGAAGCGAGTAAAAAATAGAGTTATTAACAAATGTAAAGCGATTTTTTCGTTAATTTTATTGAAACCTTGGATACAAACAAGGAACCATATTTTTTAATGTCATCATGTCTCAGTGTCTCTTTCTTCAATATCAACGTGATTTCCATTACAAAAAAACGTTTTTCGTAAAATCATTGCAACTCTGGAAGTCTGTAAAACACTAAGAAAACCACTGGTACATTTTGAAAATGTCAGCGTATCTGGACAATATTTCCTAAATAAAAACCCGAGTTCTGTTGAGTTCTATAGATCCCTATGGTGTTTAATTGAAGGCCCAAAGTTAAGGAGTCTGTTCTTTCTGCCGCAAAAATCACGGGTTACGGCCTTCACGTCTATGGTCATTTCCCGGTGCGCATGCGTCAGAGCAAGGGAGGGTGGTTTTTACTCTGCGCATTGAACTGAGGGAACGTTCCGGGGTGGCCGTTGAAATCGGCATTGTTTGGAGAATGGTGGGTACCGCATTTACGTTTGGGAAGAGGACTGGATTTGCGCTCTCCAGGGTTTCTGCCGAGCCAGGAGGAGAATGCTGCCACTTCGTTTTCCATTTAAGGGTCTCAGTATCATATTCTCTCTTCTCAGATAGATCGGTTTTGTACGTGCCATACACTTTATCCCGATCCTTCCTTGTGAATACTTGCATGTAGCTTTTTGGGTACAAGATATCGTCCTAAGAATGGATTCTTCTGTGACAACAGTCTGTCTTGCATTTCTAGTAAAAGGTGATCGATGAGAGGAAAACACGTGGCTCTTTGCCATTAGGATTCAGGAGTTGCGGCTCGCACATTTTCCCAATTTTTTGCCTTCCTGTGGTTCTTGGCCTGCTTGGCTCGATAACGAACTCGGTTGCCATTTGCTTCCCCCGCTCGTACACCTCTGTCCAAACTGAAGGATCGCCTCTCTCAGTTTTCATGATATTTATGACTACACACATTCATTGACTCGAGATTAAGTACATTCATAAATTTGTTTCTTGGTCTTTTCCTAAAAAAAAGCGAAATCAAAAGAGAAATCAGAAATCGTTCACCGGGGAATAATTATGTCCAAGAAATTGTAAGCCCGAGCTTACTGGGTTAAAGGCTCCTACGTATACACCCCTGACTAATATCGGTAATATTTGATGCACCTCGATCTCAAAGCCGCTAGGTTTAATTTTGTTTCATCTGGTACAAAATGTCAATCAGACAGTTGTGGATGAAGCATTTAATTTATGATTTTTGTCGCAGCACTGTGAACAATGCTTGACCTTCAAAGCAAAACAAGAAAACTCCGATGATTTTATATATTAGCTGATAGTGTGTGCTGCATAAGGATGCCATCTATAAATGTTACAGATCATTACCCACTAAGCAAAGCAATAGTGCTAGCCATTTGTTATCATTTTGCTGGAAACACCATCACTGGGAACACAAGCACAAGCACAACCACAAGTGACCTCTTCATTGTCATCACCTTATCATCGTCAACATAATCACCAACGTCATTGTCATCGTCATTGTCATCGTCATTATAATCGTTTTTAATCATTACTTTCATTTAAGGTCCATACTTACATGCTCAATGTGGCTGGCTGGTGTTTAGCCATCATTCTCGCTGTATCTACGTTATACGGACCGGAAAAAAATGACAGGCTACTCGACCGAGAACCTTTTAGTCGGACCGAAGATCTCGTATACGGGACATTTGGACGCTTTGCGTGGAGCCTGGCCACAGCGTGGGTGATTTTTGCTTGTCATTACGGCCTTGGTGGTAAGTAAATAAGACGGTGGTCAACAAGTTGAAAGAAAAATCCCCTGATACCTGAAGTTCCGAAAGAATGGTTTTGTTATCTATTAACATTTTCTGTGTTGTCGTCACACGGACCGGGTGCCCAAGCTACTTTAGGTACATGACTACATGGCCGGGCCATGTTGGCATTTACTCGGGATTTCAACTTAGTTAAAGAGAAACTCAACAGTGAGTGGCGATGCACACCTACCCATGCCATAGAATACCAGTCTGAAAAAGTAACTAGGAACGACCGTCAAACGACGGTGTGAATATAGCATTTGACTCAGACTCGATAACATGCTATCATGCTCCTTTTCCTTTTCTATAGGCCTGGTGGACAAGATTTTGTCTGCTCCGTTTTGGATTCCGCTGAGCCGCCTTACGTATTGTACCTATCTCGTTCACGTTATCACCTTGAACACACTTAGTGGATCATTCGAAACTATGGTCATCTACAATGACATCCATATGGTGAGTCATCAGAAGGGAAAAATTTAACATGTTCATTTAGCAAATAACAAAGCGATTTTCGTTTTATGTTCCGAGTAGTTTCGCAACTCCAAATCTCTCCCCACTTTCTCAATTAATAGGTGGTTTTCACGTCACGTCATTGCCGCCATGTTGATGGGCGAAAACAAAAGATCTCTCGTTAGCTCCTTTTGTTCGTCCACCAGCAATTGTACGTGGAGTTCCCGGTGTTGTGGTCTGATCTATGGATAGGGGTTAGGTGTCAATTGGGACGAAAGTTCTGTTCCTCTCCCCTGCCACTCCATAAATAGTGGCGAATAAATTTAATTAAATACATTGAAACGTTGTTATCTGTGTCTCTAGATATTGGTAGCGAACCACCTATTAGCAAACGAAAAGTCTCGGTTGCACGTATTTGCTTCATGTTATGATTAACAAATTTAAATAACTTTTGTTGGTTTTAATTTCTGGCATTTCCAAGTGAAAGCCGCTTTGTCGTCGTAAATGATCCATTAGAAACAAATCGACTGAAGGTTTCCCAGATCATTGTGGCCCAAGAATATTCGCAGTCCTGTCCTGTTGAAGAGCCTCGACAAGAGTTTGGAATGAGAATGAATAATCTTAATATTTCGTCACACAATTTAGTGCGTACCGGTGTGACGTCACAGTCACCATAATGATGCGCCTCTCCTCTTCAAGCAGTTGAGCCCACCTGGGGAGGAGGTTGTTTTTTTTTTTTTTAACTTTGTCGCGCCGATCAAACCATTTTACAGTTCTGTACTCAGTTACCCGGCCCTTGGATAAAAGCGAGGCGACTCTGCTTTTTTTTAATGTAAATCATGTTTTTGTAATGTTAACGATCGAGGTTTTATTTGCATAAGAAAAGCAGTGAAGTTTGTATCAAAGCAAGGTCAACTCCGGCCTCGCTTTTGTTCAAAGGCCTGGTAGCTGAGCACAGAACTGAGTCAGTCAGGGTCTTAGGGTCATCGTTTTCGAGACACCCCTTGTAAGGGCTTGGAAATCGGACGAAACACGTACTTTGGAATGTCTGACATTGCTTCAAAGCAAGTACTAACCTTTTCTAAAACGAACTAGCGATGTACTGTGCATTTCTCTTTTTTACGATATTGATTTCTTCTTCTTGTTTCTTTATAGGCATTTATTTTTGCTGGAGTCCTCACCATTTCATACGCGGCAGCCTTCATCGTATCTGTGTGTGTGGAGTTTCCCGTCATGCAACTGGAAAATCTGTTTTTTAAAAGAAAGAGTTGAACCTCACTGTGTAAAATACGAATATCTCAGCCCAAGAGTTCATAACCCAAGAGCAAGATTTACCTTATTACATGAAATTTTCGCGACACGTTAATTTCGCGATTTAAAAAAATTCGCGAAATTTAAGTGACGCGAAAATTAATCGACTCACATTATGTCAATAACTAAAACAGCGACTTTATTACACACGTTTATAACAATCATTTTGAGCTATTCTGTGGTAGTGTTATGGTCCTCTCCATCGCTACTGCTTTCCGTCTCTACTCCAGGTAGCACTTCTTTTGTACAATCCTCAAACTGACCATTTACTGGCTCCTTGAGTGTGTCTCACTTAAAAACGCGAAATTAAAGTGAGTCAAAATGGAAAATTTTCGCAAAATCGCGAAATTAACGTGTCGCGAAAATTTTATGTAATAAGGTACCCAAACTGGCCTAGTTCCCATCAGCATCAGAAAAGGGTCTATTTTTAAACCACGTTTGGTGGGAAACTAAACAATAGACCAAATCTGCTAACTCAATGTGGCACCCAATTTAAACCCATTGAGAATAAAACCTTTTGTTCCGGGAATTTCCATATCATTTAAACGTGAATGTTATACATTACAATGTAAATACAATACATGCACAAAGAATCTGCAAAACTTGGTCTAATACAAATAGACCCTTTTTAGACCCTTTTTGACGCTTGTGGGGACAAACTTGATACCGGATTCTTACTCTTGGGTAATGGAGTCTTGCTCAGCCTTAAGATTGATTTTCAGAGTGTCAGTTATTTTTGTTTTTTCACTGCAGTGATTGGAAACAAAGTTTGGGCTAATTTTGAATTCAATCACGTGGGATGTAATCGATGAATTACTTTCGACTTTCAAATGAGAAATACTTTCTCTTATTGGAGACATGATACCGCAGATAATGGTGATTGTATCGGTCATAATTTTTAAAGTGCAACTTCCCCTCTGAGTGTAATCAAAGAACCGTAAATTTAACAAATTGATGTCAGTTTTTTATGCGTCTATCCTGTTATTGATCATGAATTTCGTCATAATATTGTCAAAGTAGTCTGCGGATCCACTCGGCTATCGCCTCTGACTACTCGGCTATCGCCTTTGACAATGTTATGACGAAATTCATGGTGAATAACAGGACAGACACATGAAAAACTGACATCAATTTGTTTTTTACAATAACAAAAAGGCAGAGGGCTCAAAATTAAGTCAAAACACGAGAGGAAAAGGAGACAAAAATGCGAGAAACTTCAATCAGACGCGAGCAATATGGCGTCATCCTCGCATAAATTATAAATAGCCAATGAGCGCGCGAAAATTTTGCAGTCATTGTAAAATATGTAATAAACGCTTACTCTCTAATAAATGCACCCTATTTGATCGACACCCCGGTCAAGTCAGCATTTGTAATGAACACTCCTGTATATTAAACATACCCAAATAAATCAAATGCAACCCCCTCCCCCCTTCCCTCCGCCGATGTTCATTGTTCATTGAATATCATCATCATCATGATCTTTATTTAAAAACACGGTAAAATACAACAGGCATTAATAATTTAATATAAAAGCCACAAGTTATTACGAAGAAAAGGAATACAGATTAATCTTCTATAATTTAAAATGTTACTAGCTATTAAAGAAAGTAAACTAAATTAAAGCCTGTTTTACATGAATGCCGTACGTGCCAGAATTAATTAGCAATCGTTGGAAATTAGTCAGAGATGTTGCTTGCCTAGCAGCTGAGGGTAAACTGTTCCAGAGGACTGCACCACTATAGCCAAAGCTGTTTTTGTAATAGTTAGTACGTGGCAAGGGAATAGCAAGCTTATTATCAGAATCACGCAAATTGTAAGAAGTAATCACATCACTCCTAGCCTCTGAATGAATTTCGAGGACGAATAATTGGGTGCAAGTTAAGGACTTATAGACCATCTCAGCCTTACGTTTTTGACGACGAGTTTCTAAATTGTCCCAGCCTAATTCTTTAAGTAGTTGGTTGGCGTCAGCATCATAACTAGAATGAGTAAGGACGCGGACAGCACGATTTTGAAGTTTCTGTAGTTTTTCGGATTAGGGAGCGTAAGCACGCGCGTTTTTGAGACGCGAAAGGCAACCGGAAGAGAACATTTCGAGCGCCAGGACAGTGGTGTCTCCCAGATTTTTCTACTAATCATCTCTACTGGAGAAAAGATACTTAGAAATGTAAATGTGGTTGTGTGAAGACAAGTTAAGGTGGCTGGTACCGGTTTCCTCGCGCGGGGATTAAGTCACCTTCGTTGGGTCATGCGTGAGTAACACGCACGATACAGGCGCGAGATTTAAAACCCGAAAAACCAAAACAAATATGGCGGCGTGCGGCTTTTTTCGCGCAAGGACACTTTTGTACTGTTGGAGACGAAATTTGCATTTATAAAAGAGACTTTACCTGCTAGAACAACTTTAGTCAATTCTGTGTATTTAAGAAAAATTGTTTCTGGAATTCAATGTTTCCCAAACAAAGGCAACGCGATCGATCGTAACGGCCATATGGAGCGTATAAAGGACTCGCAAAGTGGACATAAATATGGAGAATGGACACACCAACAGAAATCATTTTGCTTGTTCTTCTTCGCCACATTCTATGGGTTGTATTTTGTTTGCTCGACGAATATTGCGTATGCAGGAGATAGAGAAGACGAAAAACCAAACTACCAGTCCAGGCGACACAAAGGTTGCTTTGCTTCCAAACGACGAATTCAATCCGCAGCAAATCTGATCAGAGCAAAAAAATGCATAACCCAAGGCAACGAAAATCACCCTGAAGAGGAACAAGACTTTGAACCTCCAAGAAAAATAGAAACGAGGTCACAGGTGTGTTGTTTATGCGATAAATATTTATTGTTACGTCGTTAAGACTGTGCCAAATGTTGGCTCAAATGTTGCAAATTAGCTAGATCGACCATTTCCATTTCCTTCCTGTTACTTTGCCTTTTGGTTTGAAAAATTTAAATATCAGAAAGTAAATAGCTTAGCAAATATATATGTTATTCGCCCACCAAGGCCGGTGGATAACATTTTTATTTATTTCTAAATTATATTTTTAGAAGGTAGGAGAAACTATTAAGAAAAACTGGAAAAGTCATGTTTTTATTTTACACATTGTCTCATCAACGTGTCAACAAATGTACAATAAAATGAACTGGTCAGGAATATTTTTACACTGTGTGAAGTTTCGCTTTCAAAAGTCAACAAACTTGGCGAAATGTAGAGGCCATTTCAATGTTTCAATTCACAACTTCACTCTGCACCCAGTGTAGTTAGTTACCATGACCGTGGTCAGGAGATAGGAAAATACTGCCCACTCCTGGAACCAATCAGATTGCAGGATTTTCAGGATACCGCCCGCTCACAATCAAAGAAATAAATAAATTTCATTACAGCAACCTAAACATGGGGTTGATATTTGTGGTACAAGACTGATTGAACTTCACGTTCTGTGAAATGACCTGAAATCTTGTTCAAACTGTAAAGAAGGTGAGTGTCTCTTGGTGTCTTCAGAAGTTTCTTGAAACAATAGTAGGGAAGCAAAAGCAAAATTATAGTTTTCTTCTTTTAAGAAAAATATCATTTCATTGTTACCATACAAGTAGACTACAACACGATTGTGTACAAGTACATCACTAGTAATATTAAGTAATCTTTAAAATTAGTGTAGAATAGAGTAACTGTTGTATTGGTGTGAAGGTTGTTGACTCTTCAATTGCTATATTATCCCCGGGTCATGAAGAAAGGAAGCTATGTGAAAAATAGTTGAAAATATCATGAGTGATATTTTAATATCGAATTGTTTGTGAATTAAAATCTCAAATATCAGCAATCGAAGATGCTTATTTATCTGTTTGTAATAGTGCCTGGCATTTTCTGAAATTATTTTACATGGGTATTAACAAATTAGTATGGGTAATCAAGAGGTGACAAGTGAAGTCAGGGAATCATTTCACCCATGTTTTGTCCAAAATTAAATAATTTATTTGATTTTGGACAAAACACAAGTGACTTATTCCCTAATTTCAGGAGTATACCATTTGATTAGCTATTAACATTATGGGTGACAAATTACGTTCATAAGACGCCATTTTGGCACTGTAGGAAAAGTTTCCATGGCAACATTGTAATTTCACATGTGAAATTATAAATTAACGCTGAACTCGTTCAAAATTAAGGAGTAATTTGTCACCCATGTTATAAGCTGAAATACAACTCATCTTTGCCAATCAAATTGCAAAGTACAATACAATACTTAGGTCCTTTGCCTTGTTGTAACCAAAACTTCCATAACAGCATGGATATCTCCATTTTGCAAATAGAAAACTAACACGATGTGGCAATAAAACAATGGAACACTCTTCTTCATAAGTACATTAAATTAACATGCCTCAGCATGAGATAAAAAATAATATGATTTATCATTTGCTTTTATGCAACATTGGCTGAGAAACAAATTAGTCACTACATGAAGGTCATTCATTGCTTCAACAGGTCCATTATCCCTTGTAAACATTACTGGAGAAAAACAAAGTGGTCTTTGAAGTATCTTTAGCATTAAATGCAGCTACTGTGGTCACATAAATGAACAATTCGATGCTCTCGATGCGTTGGAAGATGTCAGGGCACTGAGAAAAATTCTTTTTGAGTCATCGCTTAGCCTTTCCACAAAAGATATTGTTGAGAATTCCAGTATCACCAGTGTTTCCCACGCAGTTGAAAACATGCTCCACCTCGATCGACGCCATGAACTTCTTTTAACATTCAGTGACAAGCTGTTCAACACAAGCGATACTGGGCCAATTAAAAGATCAATGACCCTAAACATCGCCGATAGTGGTCTATCTCACGACGTCATTCACAAACTTGACACCACATTTGGTATGGTCGCTATTCTATCCAATCCACCAACATCTTCATCAGCGAAGACACCGCGAGTAACACGAACGAAGAGGATACTGACCGCTATCGTTAAACACTTCAACGAAATCAACCACGAAGAATAGGACAAAATGCCAGTAAAAATATTAAACAAAGAAACTCCACATTTAGAAGCCTCGCGATCTCCAAACATCTTGAACCAACACCGACAGGGCACGTGTTCTGTAAGCAATTTCAAACTTTCGCTTGATCCTTTTTGACAAAAACATGGCAACTCTACCCAGAATTTGTGAAGAAATCCTCAGAGTAAGTCCAGGAGGTTTGTCTTGAACGACAACGACAACCACAACTGTAAAGATCTGCAAAAATGGTCTTTTGCCTGCAAACATTTGAAAACGGTTCACTCGGTGCCCGCGCGGGCACACGAAGCAGTCAGCGGTAGTCGAAACGGCTCATGAGCAACTGCTGATCTTATAAAGTCTGGATTTTTTAATGCGTGTGTACACGCGTAGGAATAACGGAACTCACGAAGGATTTTGCACGAAAACAAGCCCGGTGACCCCTTCTTTTTATTGTTTTAATACAATATTACTATTGAGAGGAAACGTCAGAAAAAAAATTAAAAAATTCTACGGAACGAAATTGCTACTTTGGGCAAATTGTCGTTTTTCCAAGTTTTCAAGAAATAGGCTCCGTAAAATTCTTTGTAAATTGCTGTGCATTTTCCTTTTCAGATGCCAAAAGCTATTGCCAAAAAAAAACACGGGGTCACCGGGTTAATTTTTTAGCTATTAGTGACATACGCTAAAAATCAGGGCTGGAAAATCCTTGTGTAACGTTGCCATGGTAACTGCTGATGACAAAATAACAGCTGCTTTTGATCAAGTATAAGTTATACAATCCAACCATACCAAAATATTACAGTGGCCCTGGTTCGCCTTTATGTTCTATTCTTTCAAAGTTATAAGTCGTCAAAAACCCGAAAACTGGTACCAGCCACCTTAAAAGGGAAAACAGCTCACTTCCGGTTGCCGTCCGCGTCTCAAACTTGCTTAAGCTCATGTTTTGGCACAGTCACCCCAAACAACACTACAGTAATCAAAGTGCGATTGAACTAATCCGTGATAGATATTATGTAGAGTTGCAGGAGGAACACAGTGACATTCGTTTAATAGATCCAATACCAGGAGAGATTTTTTTGGTTATAGAGTTGATATGATTACTCCATGTTAAATTTTCGTCAATTAATACACCAAGAGACTTGGTAAAATTTACTCTGTTTAATTGTGTACCAATTTACATTGAAACGCACCACCGAATACGATTCGAAAACGCTATATGAGCATGCCGATTTCTTCATTTACCGAAAAAACAAATATCTTCGATCTTCGTTTTACGAAAATATCCGGAAACGAGACTTCTTTTGAGCCACAGACGAATAACGAGAATGAACACTTCGCATTATAGGACAGGAGTTTTTCCCAGATTTCAGTAATATTCAGCAAAACTGTGTTAAGCCCGAGGGGGGGAGGGGGGGGGAACAAGATGGGCATTTGACCTCTGTTGCCTTCCCCACCCTCGGGAATTTGACTACGAATCTGGGTCCCAGGGTAAAGAATTTTGCTTTTTGGCGCGGAGGAGTTGGACCAATTCATATCGTCCCATGTGCTCGTCTGTGCGCCGGCCATCTCGAAATTAAAGTAGCGCGGCTAAAGCCCTGAAAGAAGGCTGTTTTTAATAGACTTAACTGATTAGAGTGTAATGTGAAGTGCTAGTTTTGTACCCCATATGAACCATGTGAGCGTTAGCCCTACTAATGAAAACGGGCCCACACAAGGACAGAGAAAAACTCTGACCAGGGTGGGAATTGAACCCGCAACGTTCGGGTTAGATCACCGCTGCTTTCACTTTTTATATTTATAAAATATACGCAAAAAATACTATGAACTTAAGGGATATTACTTCCCCAAGGTGGGGACATTTGATCTGATTTGACCAAATTTTGGGGCCGCACGGTGGGGATTTTGACCAAAAATTCTTCTGAAAAGTCAAATGCCCCACATATTTCGACGCGACGTTTTCGACGCGGCTGACACCTTCCATTTTTACACGACACCGATCGAGGCTGTTACCGAAACCGTGTCGATTTAAAACCGCTGTTAAAAGTTGAGCGTTTTCAAAACGATGCAGTGTCATCTGTCGAGTAAACAGCGAAACCGCATCGATTTGAATACTCTTACTATTTGGCGCTAAATTTGTATTGTTCAATTCAAAATAGTGAATTTAGCACGTAGTGCAGCGCTCGCTTTTTCCATCACGACTTGGATTTTCTGGCGAAAACGGCTCCGTGTCGTGTTCCAAACCGGCCGATGAGTCGATGTGAGGCCGCGTTCGTGTAAACGCAGCCCAATAAACTGATGGAATAAAGCTTAACGTAAAATAATTAAAACATACTATCTAATGGAACGTGCTTGTATGATCCGACGCATTTTTTGATCACAGTGTCCCTGTATGGGAACTCTCAAAATCCGATGATTTATGGAAGCGCCCTTATCAGACAAAAACAAAGCAAACCGCTAGCGCTTGAATGCAGGTTCCGTGTTCTCCTTTCGCGTCTTCTCCCCCCAAAAATAGTTGTACGTTATCTCCGACCCAGCTTCCACAAACGACCATCCTGCTCGCTGATTTCCGATTTCTATAAATAAAGATGAATCAATCAATAACATTTGATACATGCCGATCATCTTAACGCGAAACATGTCAAGGATTAATTAGAGCCAGCGTATTCTTGCACGTATGTTGTTTTACTTCCGCAACAGCAAATAATTATTTATCGTTTCCGGGGCTCATATTTCGGACAGCAAACGAAACGAGGCATGCGTTAAAGCACAGCAAACTTGGCCTTGAAGGGAAACTTTCTGGTCGGCATTATGTCAGGAGCACCTGGTGTTGCAGCAAAGGAGTATTTCATCAAGATCATCACCGCACTGTCCCTGCTGCATGTGCAAATGCTTTTTGGTTCCCGGTTCACGGAATACCGTCAGACTCCAACCAAGGCTATCTTAGCGACCAAAGGGTGCCTCAGTGAATGCCATGAAATTTTAGCGAATGACGCTAAACCAAAGGCAAGTTTGAATCAAAATGTTACGAAGAAAACTGCAAAGCATACGTGTACTGTAAACAAAATTTTAGTTTCTAAAGAAACTGTGGTAATGCGTCGGTGGGAGATTGAAACGGAAGTCGGAGGGCTAACGCTCGAAACGTCAGCTTTCCAAATCTTTCACGGTGGTTATTCGACCTTTATCAACTCGTTTGATAAAATCAATTGCGCTAAATGTTGATGCAGATTTGGGTGTAATGGATAAACACTGTTTTCTTCCATGACCATGTCTCAAATCAAAACAACGGACCGTACACACGAATTCAATGTTTTCGCCAAAGTTCAATA
>NC_090877.1:44129704-44152204 GCF_036669935.1 Montipora foliosa | reverse complement strand
GCAATGTAAATGGGGTTGTGTGAAGACAAGTTAAAAGGGAAAACAGCTCACTTCAGGTTGCCTTCCGCGCGTGCTTAAGCTCCCGCTTAAGGCGGCGAAATACGAGATACAAAAACCCTCAACATGTCGCGCAACATTGTTTAAGGACGTTCGTGCTAATTGTTTGTGCGCAACGTTACTGCGCAGGTAACGCGACTGTAATATGTCACGCATTACTTCGAGCATTAGTGAAGTTGAGGTTTTAAAACCTTTGCAAAAACCGTGGACGATAAGTCTTGCACAGCGTTGGATCAGAGAAGATCGTGATCAGTCAAAATTGATTTAAAATATTTATGAAAGTCAAGTAGACTACTGCACGACTGATATTCGCGAGGTTTTATCAGTCGTGCACTAGTCTACTCGGACTTTCATACAAGTTTTTCAAGCATCAGTTAAAATAACATGGCGATAAAAACGCAGAGGAAAAAAATCCAGGCCGGCAAAAGAATGGCACATTTATTTCCGAATCATCATGAAACTTCAAAGAGAAGTGAGCGGGAGGATGGAAAAGCTCTGGAAAAGGTAGCTGATCGAGTAGACTAGTGGCTGAAAATTTGGAAAACTCGAGGACGAACCGTTGCGTAAATTTAATGGGGCTGTTTCTTTTTAATGTCTTTATTACGCTACGAACTTAAGTTCAAAGTGAATGCATGTTTTTAAAGTTCTTTTCCTTTACTTTCGTGAAAATTGAGCAGTATTTTCGTCCTCGTCCGCTTGAATAGTGCGGACCTGCGTGGAAACAATCAGCGATTGAATTTCACAAAAAACACACTCCAGAGGATGAGCATGACGGCAATGGAGAGATATTATACAAAACACCAACCAATTGAAGATGACCCCTGCTTAAAACTTCGTTGCTATGCTCGAGAAAGGGTTTTTTTCGGTAAAGACCTTCATCTCTTCAACGATCGATCCTCTCTTGGGTTCCAGTCTTTGCCCGACAGGTCACGCAAAAGCGTGACAAACGGACTTTTCCAAGAGCTTGGAAAAGCACATCGATTTTACTCGTTCAGATCATCGGTGACCCGTATTTTTTTTAATCATAAATCACTTACTTTACTTACTATCTACAAAATATGATGAAATGAAAAAAAATGTCACCGTAAGAAGTTATCTTTTTTTTAACATTTTCTTTCCTTGTGCCATCGAATTCCGGTAGTGGTTGCAACGGATAGAGCTTACAAAAACGCTCGTCGAGGATGAACTCTACTGTTTACCACATCCCTAGCGGCATACAATTATCTAAAAATCTCACTCCTAAAAACCTATGCACGGAAACTTAACCTCCAACAGTTTATTTTTATGATTTTCGATGAATGAGCAGACGAGGCTACATCTCGCTATTTTGACCGATTTCTCGAAATTAAGGCATTTTTCCACTGCCATTTTCTTCGAAACAAAATCGGTGACCCCCATTTTTTTTTTTTTTTTCATTTTTAGAGTAAGTACTTTATGACCTAACTCTAGGCGAGAAATGAAGAAAATCTCGCCGTAGGAAGATTTTGGCGCGAACGTCCTTAAGGGGGTTGAACACAGTTTTTGATACCTATGTTTCATTGACCTTTTTCTCTTAAACACTTGATCCTTCGGTCGCCAAAAATAGTAGCAAGCAAGTTAACAACACGAACTTCGGTTTTTTGATAGTTAAGCTGACGTATATGCTGTTGCCATGGTAACATAAATAAATATAAAGAGGCCTTTAAAATCGGTTTTGTTTATTTGCAGAAAATCTGGTCGTTAGATTTTCGTTATAATTTGCATGCAACAAGCTTGTAACAATGATCACAAGTTAACACTATTTTAATAATAATTTGACTGAGAGATCTTTAATTATCCCTTGTTGAAGGTTCACTGCAATATCTAGAATTTCCTCTGTTAAAGTTCAATTTTTTCTCAATAATTCAGTTACGTATTTCTTAAAGTATTTTCGTGTCAAATTTCGTTAAATTCTAACGAGTGGTTCTCGAGAAGTAGGCGTATTTCCGAGAAAGCTATTCTGCATTCAATCGCAATTTCTAAACGTAATACGCATGCATTGCATTGCGGAGCACGCACAAAAACCACTCACTTCCGGTTGCCGTCCGTCTCCAAGAAACGTCATGTATTTAAATTCCCTAATACCAAGAGCAGCCAATTTAAAAAATTGTTTCGTCTTAATAGAGCCTTCCCCATCTCTGTCTCGGTAATTAAGACGTCAATTGATGATCTTCCCTATCTCTTGTTTAAAAGTTGCAGATCGACAAGGTTTGACGGTGCCGACGACTTTCCTGATCGTAAAAAAACGCATCCGAAAATCAATTTTGAAGAACGATGGTATGTAAAGACGACTAATTACGAAATGTTAAGTTTTGAAATGACCGCTGCAGTTCAAGCTTCAACGGGATGGCCTCGGCGTTTATACCGGTGCAGTGCCTTACCAATAGCAGAATCTTTGTTTACATTCTTTCCCTCGGAGAATAAAGCCCAGTATTGAAAGCCCATTGTATAATGAGCTGTTTCTGAAAATTTGAAGATAAATTCGAAGCAATGATGCATCGGATCATTAGCGCTTTTGCTACCCAATAATTTATCAGTTTTTGATAGCTAATAACTGACTCGTTAACGTTATCATTGAGACTTAAGACTGGATATTTTATTAAGTTTAATTAACAAGTTCTTTCACAGTTTGAAGTCGATTTGTGAATATCATAATGCCCTCTGTGAGCATATGTTAATGAAAGAAAATTGAAACAAAGACGTCAGCAAAGATTCCCTTACTGAGCTATTAACTGAAACTACGCTGGCCTTTTTTGTGAGTTCATGATAAAACTGTGGACGACGGATAATTTGAGATATTTACCCAGGAAGCTCTACTCACCCGGAAGTGGTTTTCAGGGAGGTCCTGCATCCGGATCGAATTGGAGAACCCCAATTGGAGAAACTGGAGAACCCGGAGAAAAACCGCTCGGAGCTACATTGCATGGATGCGGATAGATATGAACAACAGCATATACATCAAAGTCATTATATTTGAACTGTTGAGAGTTTGTTGTGAGCGCTAGCTACTGATTTAGCAGTGGAGAGATGAAAGCCTGAAACGTTCCGGTAGCTTGAACGTTTCGGGTTTTCATATATCCTGTGCTTCACACTGAATAAATGTTTGGCATGTTTAGTCAGTAACTGGTAATAGGCAACAGCATCCCATAATTATACAGAACGTGATGCCAACAACATATAATGCTGAACCTCAAGAAATAAATTTACCGAAAATCGGAATTTTTAAAGGGAATCATGTGGCGTCTATAATCTCAAAAAAAAAATTCATAGGTTGCAGATCGGCCATTCTACATACCTTACATTCTGCATAATTATGCGGTCTTGCGTCATTCTGCAAACACATGCCTTTTATTCACTTAAACTTAGCTCATAGCAAAGGTTCGTATTCCATATCGTCAATCGGTAAAAGTAAATGGCGTCATGAGTTTGCGCTTTAGCGTGTGGAATGGCATAATTATGTGGAATCCAGGAGCTGCATTAGAGTAAAGACCATAATTATTACATGGATTTCGTATCTTAGGTATTTTGGTCTTAACAAAGTTTAATTTTACTTTACATCTCAGAATGTCAATTTTCGTCACCGAACCAAACTTTGGACTGGTGCCCTTCAGAAATCAAAGTCAACTTTGGAAAATACGAAAATACCAGCAACTGGTACATCAATGTATCCTGGACACCCATGGATGGTACGAGACCCGTTCAAACGGTGTAAATAGGAAAATCACGGAGCTTAAGCAAGGATAACGTAGACGGCTGCGAGAACGTTATCTTAAAAAATATCATTTCCCGTTGTTGATGTAATAATTTCGTGATATAATTCCAAGTCGTTCGGCGTGGAAAGTGTGTATCAATACGAGAAACAAAATTGGTATGAACGGTGTGGATGTTTGGCATGGAAAGAAAATTGACTGATTCATCATCAGATGCTCGCGCCCTCCACTTAACCTCCCTCAAATTTGGTCTTTCACGTTGTTAGGGAGCTTAAGCACGCGCGTTCTTGATACGCGGACGGCAACCGGAAGAGAACATTTTGCGTACCAGGGCAGTGATGTCTCCCGGATTTTTATACTAATCATCTCAAATGGAGAAAAGATACTTAGCAATGTAAATCATCATCATCATCATCATCATCATCATCATATCCTTTATTTAAACACTATAGGGTTTAAGGCTCAGAGCTTGTGGGGACGTGTGAAAATAATTACAATATGAAGCTATATTAAAATAGGGATAACTTTACTTACAGATCACAACTACTATAGTAAAAGATAAAAAAGAGAATATTAATTCATATCTAGGCTAAGAGATATTCAAAAAGTTCACATATTAACATCTAAGTAAATAGACTACAGCAATTAAGACATAAAATATAAAATGTTTAAAAGCATTTCAAATCTTGATAGTGCCTAGGCAGTGTCTGGACCGACTGTGCGCTAAAATCATGTTCCTTAAAATATAAATCCTTCTTCACTTTACGATAAAAATCAGTACTCTGAGACAGCGTTCCAAAAAATAGCGCCTCTATAGCTTATAGAGTTTTTAAGAAACTTAGAATTAAAACGGGGGACGATTATGTTATTACTCCTTTCTAAAGTTGTATGCAGTGCAAGGTTTATTAGTCAAATACGAAAGAGCCGCAGGTGCTTCACTTGTAAACACGATATGAAATAATTAAATTAATCGAAATTTATAATAAAAGATTAAAGTGTTCCAATTCGATTAACGGTATACTTCTTCAGTAGGCGTATCGTGAGGTAAGTTGTATATTATTCTGGCTGCTTTTCGGTGAAGTAATTCCAAAGATTGTAGAAGATCTGTATTTGGACAGCCGCCCCAAACGACCAGCCCCCAAAAGGGAAAACAGCTCACTTCCGGTTGCCGTCCGCGTCTAAAAAACGCGCGTGCTTGAGCTGCCTGTTATCAGGACGACTGAGGACGGCGAGCAAAATGTATCAAAATGTGAGACACACAAGAAGGCGGAAGGCGACGACAGCTATAACAACGCAACGAAACAATAGGTTTAATGAACAATAACAAGGACTCTGCATGCACTTTAGTACATTTCTAAGCTGCTATCGTCTTAAGGACGGTGCCTACTATTATTATTGCGCATATGTTCTGCGCATCTCGAGATACTCAGATTTCCTATTGCTGGTGCTCATTAATAGAGGGATACTTTTGCGCGGTTCAAAACTATGCGGAGAAAGCAGAACTTAGTAAGTGATCTTGGTATCCAGAAAGAAAATTGGGGGTAACCATGCATTTTTCAGAGATAATTAATCAACAATATTTGTAAAAGTTTTAAAATACAAAACAATGTATGGCACAATTATCTTCGAAAAATGCGTGGTTACCCACAATTTTCTTTTTGGATTTCAATAACACTTGTTATGATCGCTTTTCCCGCATATTCAATAAACCGCGCAAAAATACCTGCGAATTAGTAGGCACCGTCCTTAACATGCAACGACGTGACCTAGCCAAATTTTAGGTTGCGCGGAGGACACGAGCAACGGACGGTGATGTTTCAACTTTATCTCCAAACATTCCACTGTTCGAACCCGCAATTTTACTCCTAGAAGTGATGATAGACACTTTCCATGGCGAACAAATTAGAGTAATCGCGACATTATTACAGAACGGAAATTAGTAGACAACCTTCTCGTAGTTATCTCTATCGTACTTACTAAGGCTACCTAATAACAGGAACTGTCGATTTCTCGTTTGTAAACGGTCAATGTCATTTTAGAAGCCTTTCCTGCGGTTTCAGAACTTCTCAATCTGAGGTGGTTTTAGCTAGTTGCAAGCACTCAGTCTCGTCGGCCGTTTTCACACTGGTCCTTCTGAGACGGATAATCCGTCTTTATGTGAAAACGGGACGGTACGTGTTCAATTTTGACGGATAATCCGTCTGATATCATCTGTCTCATTATCCGTCTATTTAAACGGATTTTGAAGACGAATTATTCGTTTAAGACTGATATGAATCGTCTTGAATTCACATCAGACGGATGAACTTGTCTCATTTTTTAATCGGAAAAGCCTGGAGTTAGGAAAAGAAAAAGCATTGTACTTTAAGAAGTAAAGTATGGCACCCAAAGCTGTCTAAGCAAAACTCCAGAAGGATACTTTTTTTTTTGAGAAGACCTTTTTACGACATCATATTTTTAGGAGGCCAGTGGGTCTTAGTGTGAATGTATGCGTTTCTCGAGAAATCGTGGTCGTATCGCCTTCTCTAGATGTGACCGAACCAACATCCTTTTTTTTTTTTGTAAAGATGTGAATGAAACGTGGAGTGGTATTCTTATTCGACTTGCACTTGAACCAAAAGATGACCTTTCTTCGGATCTCTATTGCGCTTTGCTGCCGAAGGTAAGGACAAGGAAAAAGATAAGGCAGATAAGGTGCATTTGCAACTTGATGTATTTGCATGTTGCCAAACGAAATAATTCGGGAGAAAAAAGTAGAATCCTTTGCACTCTGACAATTGCAATATTCAATGGAGTGTGTGTTCTTACCCAAGCTCACACTCTTTTCAGTAAACAATCCCTGAACTATTCTCAGCTTATCGGTGTTGGCAAAACAAAGTGCACATACAAATAAGTTTAATACAATACTAGGCATTCTCCGTATAAACGTAGTAGTAGTAGTACACCGTCCTTAATATTATTCTTTTATTGTCTTTTAAAAGTAACCTTTTTTGCATAAGAATGAATCAGAATATCTTCACAAATTTTGAAGCACAGAAAAAAGTTAAGTACTAGAACCAAGTTAATGAAGTGTAAATTCAATAGTCTCCTACGCAGCAGTTCTTTATTTCGTCAAGCAACACTCCTTGGGGAGGAGCGTTGCGTGACGACACAAATAACGTTGTGTGGGGAAGAGCATTGCGTGACTACACAAAGAACGGCTGCGTGGGAGGGAGGCTGTAAAAAAATTGATCTGAAAAACCGGACAAACTCCCTACCTATAGCAATTGAGTTGTTTCATTTAATTGTTAAACTTTTGTTTCATGCACTGGGGAAGCAAAAATTCTGGATTCCGTGATTCCAGCGGAAAAAAAGAATAGGACAAATAAATGAACTCGTAAAGAGTAGAAAGATCTCAAGATTCAGTTGAGCGAAGATAGGAAGCTTGTCAGATCTCAAGGCAGACAAGGGAAGGATTTTTGTTCTACCACTCGTCAATTGACCGCTTGCTTCTTTTTTTTTTCACGTTAGAACCAGACCGTGCTTCTTCACGAAAACATTTTTTCCTACGGCTACACATATCCAGACAGAATTTATCTAAAGGTCAGCGAGAAACATCCATATCATCCATATGATTATTAAAATCTTCCCAAAATAAGTGAAAAGTATCTATTTATTAATTCTATAACAGAAGAGCCCACTTTCCACGAACGTCATCATCATTATCATCATCGCTGTGGGACAACTCTGAAAAAGAGAGGGCAAGGAAAAAAGATTTCTTCATGTAGCGTCTAGTCAATTTGCGTCCCTCCCAGGGGGAAGTCCTTGTTCTCTTGTTTGCTTTAAAAATTTGCTTGTGGTCCCTTGTTCCCGAAATTACTTTCAAACTTGTTCCCGGCTACACATATCCAGACAGAATTTATCTAAAGGTCAGCGAGAAACATCCATATCATCCATATGATTAATAAAAATCTTCCCAAAATAAGTAAAAAGAATATATTTATTAATTCTATAACAGACGAGCCCACTGTCCACGAACGTCATCATCATTATTATCATCGCGGTGCGACAACTCTGACATCCTATTCACAAAGAGAGGGCAAGAAAAAGGATTTCTTAATGTAGTGACTAGTCAATTGCGTCCCTCGCAGGGGGAAGTCCTTGTTCTCTTTTCCCCTTAAAAAAAATTGCTTGTGTTCCCTTGTTCCAGAAATTACCTTCAAACTTGTTCCCAGCTTTTTGATCCTTAAAATTGTTTATATTACCGTGTTCCCCAGTTCAAATTAGTCATGTTCCCTTGTTCCCCAAATCCCTTGGGAGGGACTCTCAATTCACTGTTTTGTGAAGCGCATCTGAGTATATTCATGTACAAAGCGAAAGTAGGAATACTACCCTTAATTAAGCTGTGTAAATGCGGCACCGTTATCATTATAACGATGGCACCATCATGCCAGTTAATTACTAACGTCTTGCTCTTTCCTAGGTTATTGGTTTTCCTTTTGTTTCGGACGAGCAAAACATTTCCTCTTTTGCTCCACCTACTCCGCCAATTAAGAGTAAGTAGAAACTGACAACGAACCGTTGCGTAAATTTAATGGGGCTGTTTCTTTTTAATGTTTTTATTACCCTACGAACTTAAGTTCAAAGTGAATGCATGTTTTTAAAGTTCTTTTCCTTTACTTTCGTGAAAATTTAGCTTGAATAGTGCGGACCTGTGTGGAAACAATCAGCGATTGAATTTCACAAAAAAAACACACTCCTGAGGATGAGCATGACTTCGTTGCTATGCTCGAGAAAGGGGTTTTCTCGGTAAAAACCTTTCATCTCTTCAACGATCGATCCTCTCTTGGGTTCCAGTCTTTGCCCGACAGGTCACGCAAAAGCGTGACAAACGAACTTTTCCAAGAGCTTTGCAAAATCACATCGATTTTGCTCGTTCAGATCATCGGTGACCCGTATTTTTTTAATCATGAGTCACTTACTTTACTTACTTTACTTACTTACCTATCCTCTTCTTCCCTGGTGGGAAATAAGGCCGCGACTTGGCGACGCCACTTCTGGCGGTCCTTAGCAAGTTTAATCGCTTCACCCCAGGTCAAGCCCATCTCTTTAAGTTCCGTCTCGGGTGTCCTACGCCACGTTGTTTTGGGCCGTCCGGGCTTACGCTTACCAACAGGGGTCTACTGTAACGCTGTTTTGGGGATCCATCCCTGTTCCATCCTTAGAATGTGACCAAGCCATCTAAGTCGGCGGTGTTTGACCTCTAACAAGATGTTTTTGCAACCGGTTTTCTGGTAGAGGACTCCGTTTGACACCTTTTGGGGCCAGAAGATGCGGCATATCTTCCGGAGACATCCATTATGGAAGGTACTGATCTTGTCCATATCCGATTTCACAACACGCCAGCACTCCGACCCATAGAGTAGGACAGATTTAACATTGTTGTTGTATAGTCTCAGCTTGATCTTAAGGCTGCACTGCTTGGATTTCCAAATGGGTTGGAGTCGTGCAAAGGCGCCTCGCGCCTTGCGTAGCCTCGAGTGAATATCCTTCATTGCTCCATTATCCTTGCTGATTAAACTGTCCAGATAAGTGAAGTCCTCCACAGGATCGAGCACTTTGTTTTTGACAGTTATGGGTGTAGGGTTGACTGAGTTGATTGACATGACTTTGGTCTTCATTGTATTGATGTTTAGTCTAATTTGGCTGGAGAACTTATCTAGTCGATCCGTCTTCACCTGAAGATGATCACTCCTGGAGGACAAAAGTGCCAGGTCATCAGCAAAGTCTAGATCCTCAAGGTGGGAGAAAAGCGTCCACTGGATACCTCTTGCCTTGTGTGATGTGGTTTGTCGCATTACCCAGTCGATGGTAATTAGAAAGAGCATAGGGTTAAGGATGCAGCATTGACGTAATCCAGATTTGACTGGGAATGGTTCAGATGTTTTGCTAACGATGATGACGCTGTACTCGAAGTTCCTATAGAAAAGGTTGATCAGCGTAATGATCTTGTCCGGGATCCCGTATGACTCTAAGATCTTCCATAGAGTCTCCCTGTGTACACTGCCAAAAGCTTTTCTAAAGTCTACAAAGTTAATGTGCAGGAGGGCGTTCCATTCCAGGCACTCCTCAATGATGTTCCTCAGTGCAAAGATCTGGTCGATGCATCCTCTACCCTTGCGAAACCCTGCTTGTTCCTGCCTGAGCCTGCTGTCTATGGGTGGATCAAACCGCTGAAGGAGAACCCTACAGAATATCTTGCTTGGCGTAGAGAGAAGGGTTATACCACGCCAAATGTCACAAATTTGCAGGTTGCCTTTCTTAGGTATTTTAACTATGAGACCATTTGTCCAGTCACATGGGATGGTGTTGGTGTCCCATATATAGCTGAAGAGGTCCACTAACACGGTTGTAGAGATATCAAGGTCAGCTTGTAACATTTCAGCGTGGATGGAGTCAGGTCCGGGCGCTCTGCCATTCTTTGTAGCTTTGATTGCTTTTCTGACCTCTGAAGGCGTAGGTGGACTTACGTCAATATCAAGGATGTCTTGAGGAGGGTCAGGGCTTGCTGGTTCATCTGGCTCTGATTGATTGAGAACCTCCTGAAAATGCTGGACCCACCTGGCTGTCTGCTCTCGCTCAGATGTCAAAGGAGAACCGTCCTTGGCTCTAACTGGTGGTGAGTGGCTGGTATAGTTGCCACAGAGCTGCTTAGTGACTTTATAGACTGTGCTCATTTCTCCTCTCGAAGCAGCGAGCTCCGCTTTGCATGCCAACTCTTCAATGAAATGGCGCTTATCCTTCCTGGCGCTCTTCTTCACTTCTCTGTCTTTGGACGCGTATAACTGTTGGGCCTGCTCTTGTAGCCTCGGCGATCTTGCGTTGAGCATCTTAATTTTAAGGTGCTTCCATTCTTCAATTTTCTCCCACGTCTCAGGTGTTAACCATTGCTTGTAATTTTTCTTCTTGTATCCTACGGTGCTAGCTGCTGTCTCGTTGAAGGTATTCTTGTTCCTATTCCACCTAGTCTCAACTGGTGTGTTGTCTTCGTTGGCGCCTGCAAGAACTTGGAAGCGGTTTTTAACTTCCAGGACAAACTGATTTTGGATCTTAGGGCATCTAAGCTTCGCGATATCAAACTGCTTTCTTTGCTGTTCTTGCCTCATTGCCTTGCGAAGTTTCAGCTTCACTGTTGCTACAACTAAGTTGTGGTCACTTGCTGCGTCGGCTCCCCGAAATACTCTAACGTTTTCAAGCGACCGCCGCCACTTTCCATTGATGATAATATGGTCAATCTGGTTAAGGGATCTTCCGTTAGGCGACCTCCAAGAGAGCTTATGGATGTTCTTGTGGGGGAAGATCGTACCTCCAATTACAAGGTCATTGTTGAGAAAGAAATCGGCTAGACGCTCGCCGTTGTTACTTACTTTACTTACTATCTACAAAATATGATGAAATGAAAAAGAAATCTCACTCCTAAAAACCTATGCACGGAAACTTAAACTCCAACAGTTTATTTTTATGATTTTCGAAGGATGAGCAGACGAGGCTACATCTCGCTATTATGACCGATTTCTCGAAATTAAGGCATTTTTCCACTGCCAATTTCTCCGAAACAAAGTCGGTCACCCCATTTTTTTTTTCCATTTTTGGAGTAAGTACTTTATGACCTAACTCTAGGGGAGAAATGAAGAAAATCCCACCCTAGGAAGATTTTGGCGCGAACGTCCTTAAGAGCGGATGTCAGTAAATATCGACCAGAGGTCTGCAAAAGTGAAAAATCGAAAATTCTCAAAAAAATTCACAAAGTAGCACTAGGTAAGCTGATAACATAAATATAATTTTTACTTCGATCCGATAAATATTTTAGACGTACGGGGGGTTATCGGTTTCGCGGCTCTCGGATCGGGTTTTACATGCCCGAGACGGTGTGTCACGAAAAAATCGTTTTAAAAATCAAATCAATTGTAATGCCAAGAGCAAATAACTTATTCAGAAAAGTACATAATTATACACATTTTAAGGGGAGATTTACTCAATTTCAACGCAAATGTAATATTTTGGAGATTTTTCATTATTTTCAATATTTTGAACGTTTCCGTTCCATGAAAAAATGGCAAATTTCAAAGCCCAAAATCGTCGACTGGTACCTCGATTTCAGTAAAGAGTCTTATACCACGTTAAAGAGCGTTATCTCTTCTTTCAAAATCTGTTTTCAAAACTACGGGCAACTTAAAAGAAAATTTTTGAGGCCAAAAAATACTAGTAGTACTTTTCTGAAATTTGAGCTTTCCTCACTCAGCGGGGCGATGCTAAAAACTCGGAAAAATACTATAAGAAATCAGTTTGAGCAACAGTGGTTTGATGTTGTCAGTTTTCATAAACCAAGACGTTTTCATCCAGCGATCTGATTTAATTTAAAAACGTTTGCTAAGATGGGAAAGGCAGATTTAAGCTGTCAACTCCTGCCAAGTGCACGTTGTCAAAGGGCGAAGCAGTAAATAAAAAGGTCTAAAAATTCAAAACTTTTTACGTCGAGGAGGTCAGATTTTAGCGTACAAAACAATTTTGTGAGTGTTTGTTGTTCGTACCTTAACATGGTGTCCCTAGATATTGGAAATGTGAAGTATCCACACCGGAGAACAGATCAACAACAGCAGAAATCCAACCGGCAAAGATTGCGTTACATTTCACAGAATGACCGCTTACCACTGTTGTCACTCTTTACATGCTTTCGCAGGAAGCTGCGAGAAGTTTTCATTCCTTAGGTATGACTCTTGATCAGTGCTTCCTTGAAAGTACGAACCCGGACAGAATAGGATAAGGACGTTTCTCAAGACTCCTGTTGTTTTTTCCGGCTTTAGTCTCCTTAGCCTTGAGTACTCCTCTCTTGCGGCGCGGGAGTTCAGGGTGTGGTCTACCTAGTATTTCACGTCTCTATTAAATGAGAGGCAGCACTTCTTGTTCACCATTTCGTTGCCAGGTAGCGCCTTATAGAGTCAGCCTTTCGTTGATTTTTTGTCAATGTCATTTAATTACTCAGTATACGCTCGATCCTGGCCTTGTGAACTTATACTTTTATACTCTGAGGGAGCCAAATAACTATATTAAAAGGACATCCCCCTTTTTTTCTTCGTTTAGCGTCGTCCGACCGACCCACTTTTTTGGCATTATCACAAAAAAAAAAGAAAGCCGGGGAAAAGGAAAGGAAAAAGAAACGACAAGGTTTAACTTTTTTGACCTTAATTAATTCTTTTTTAAAAGAATTAATTAAGGTCAAAAAAGTTAAACCGGAGATAAGCGCCGGCCTGATGAGCCTTCTGGCTCGTAAGCGGAGACTTTGTCGTTTAATTGAAAGATAAGCATTATAACAACATTACCAGGCATAAGAGGTTCGGTGGTGTATCCCTTTTTCTATGAAATCGACCACTATATTTTCTGCCATATTGAGTTTGTTTCGATTTGGTGATTGTCTTGTTTAGAGAGACACGCATGTCTCCTCGCGCGCCCGTTCTTTATCGCGCCCTACTTCGAAGGGCCTGCTTACACAGCTATGTCTCGTTGTTTTCAAGCTCCACCAAAGGGAACCCACGTTCTTATTTGTAAACTGCACATGGAAATTAAATGAAAGATTAGAACTTACCTGTTCTGTTCTTGCACAAAAATTAAAAGCGCGGGGATTTAGTAAACGTTTGAGCAATTGGGTGGGGTTAGGACTCGTTTCTGCACTGTGATTCACTCGCGCGTTGTCAAAAACAAAAGGATAAACTCTGTTGACAGACTATTCACGTCTAGACATCATGCATCACTTCCGGTATCATATGATGGAACTTTTCGCCTCTCCCTGTCCATGGAGTTGAGCCAAGGTGTTGACGTCAATTACGCGATGCCCTGTATGTTGCCGGGACATATTATACAAGGACCTTTCCACAGCTACGGAGTCCGCCGCCATCTTATCAACCGCGCAAGAAATGATGTACTTCACAAAAAACAGACTTAAAGAGAAGTTATTTTCGATTTGCCTCGCCACCCACCACCGAAAGTCCGGGACATGACCACTTCAAACAACTCCCCAGCCCCGGGCCCGAAGGGCTGGAATTGTCCCCGTGGTTGCCCGAGTGGTAGTATCAAGTCTAATTGAATTGTGCATCAATGACATTTTAGAAAATCAGAAGCCTCTTTTCCTTGGTTAGTTCAAACTGTGTGCTTCCTTTTAGCTGTTGTTTTCGGTTCTTACTGAAATTTTCGACCTTGAAGAAATTCACAACCACAGGAGCTGGGTATGGACCTCTGCCACGAGCAAACCGGTACGCAATATAATGTTTGTGTAATAATTGAAAAGTGCTGGCGAAAATAACGAAACTTAAAGCTCCTCGGTGCTTTTAAGGTATGCAGGGAAGGTGTATTTTGTTATTTACAGAAACGTTCAGTTTTCGGCCTCTTCAGCAAGGAAAGACACACTACCAACTCCCCGGTATGGCCAGTGCTGACAGTGCTGATAACGAGTTTCGAGAAACGTCGCCAGAAATGAACCGTAAAAACTTTTTATGAAACGATGGAAAAACAAACAAACAAACAAACAAAAAATACCTGAGATCATACACAAAACAGATTAACAACGCTTCTTGAATAACGCTTCTTGAATGTCCCGTTTATAAGAGCGGGTCATAAGTTAGCAAGGGTGTAGAGTCCTTTATACGCATATACACCCGTGCGTACAGCTGAAATCTGGAAAATGTCTATTTTTTTATTTCCAGAAAGCATTATTATCATAAAATCGGGATGATTGATAAATCTTTCGCATTACATTAGTGTCGTTATCCGTCTGAAGGTTAGACATGTCTCGCCTTTTTCTTGAAACTTCCTTGATGGCGTCGCTGCTTTAATTTTTTTCCAAGAAAGGATAAAGGGGACAGAGAAGGCATCCCCCATACACAACACCCTACTCCATAGGCAATTCGTCTCGAGTTATTTTTAGAATCGGGATAAAGTTACTTCGCGCGCTGCGTGGATGTTTCGTGGAGGTTTCGCACGACTAAACGCCGTGCAAAACATGTCGGGCGAAAGGCAATGAAAGCATAAAGAGATCGAGAGCATTTCTGAATATTGACGCGAAATGAGTCGGTGCTCACCTGGGAAAAGGGAATCGCTAGATTCTTTGACAACCCGTGAAATCAGTTTAACTCGAAGTTGTCGTAACCTCAGTGCTTTAATAAAATGAGAAATTTCGCCGGTCTATTGAAACCCGTCGTTTGTACAATAAAGCAAGTAGGACGCCAAGTTTTATTTTTGTTGAATAATAAAAGACTAATTGCTCTCTTCAATCTGTAAATTATAAATGATCCTGAGAGAATATTCAGTGTGTTAAGGATTTCCCTGCTGCACTGTTAGCTCACAAGAGAAGAAGGGCGATTGTTTTTGAATTTCCGTTTCGCTGACACAGATTTAGCAGAAATATCTCTGTAGTCGTTTTCGTCGACAAAACTAAATAGCAATATCGCTCTCCGCGTCTTCCGCCATTTCGTTCTGCGTCAATTCGTGAAGGACGCGTGGCTATGAGCGTGGGTCATCCACGCGGAACACATTCGCGCTATGTGATTGGCTGTTGTCTAATCCCCCTTGGGATCTGTGGTCTTAAAAATAACTCGAGACGAATTACTTATGGAATAGGGGGTGTATGGGGGATGCCTTCTCTGTCCCCTTTATCCTCTTTGTTTTTTTCCTGTAGACATTGCACCTTACCGTTAACACATTTTAAGAGAAAAAAAAATTAAACAACTAATATTTGCATTTTCCTTTGTATTTATTTATTAACTGAAAATATCCTGTGGAAAACACAGGATACAGCATTTCTGAGCTACAGATCTCCCTAGTTTGCAGTACCTTCGGAATTCGGAGGTCCAACCTTTGTCCGTGCATGTGTACACCTTCAAAACCTCACGCTACGCCCATGGTTAGAAGCTGGTATACATACATAGTTTGCGTCATATATTCCGGTTGGTAAAGGACTAATTTTTGAGTGAAATTGTCTGTAAACAACAACACCGGCATGCTTATATTTATCACAGAGGCAACATTAAGTTAAACGTTTGATGAGAGTCTTATTTCTACCTACGAAAACTCTTACTTCCTGCAATAAAAGAAAACAATATGTTATTTTTGAACTACACAGTGAAAAAAAAAATTGTGAAAATCAGAAAAAGATTGACAGACAGTTGGATATGAGCAGGACTTCATTGACGATAAAACATGTCGAAAAAGGGCCGAAGAATACAGGGAACGCTCCGGCTTAGCTACAACAATCCGAATTTTCAAAAAGGACACGTCATAGCTAAGTCGCGTCTCACTTCAAATGAAACGTGTTATTTGTACGGGAGACCAACGTCCCACGTAAGATACTTGCAGGCTTGTATAAACCAGTGACACTTTGAAACGTGGTAGGTGTCCCTTTTCGGGTCCATCCTACATATCGTGAAATCCCACAGGTTAGGCAAGAATTCGATAACTGTTAATCCTGTTTCACCCATTTATTCACTGAGTGAATTGTTTTTTTATTTTTTATTTTTATTTTTTAGCTTATTTCGAGGAAATACTTGTTGCTTCATATCCAGGGTAGGCTTTAAAACATTTTTTGAGCCAAATGGTTTTTGCGTGAATCTGCTTACCCGAACTTTTCCTCGAAAAAACGACAAATACCCGACAAATGCTCGTGTTGTTGTTGGTCTTGGCATATTTCCGGTAAATTCAGGTAGATGTCTCGTGAAGAAGAGTTCAGAACTTAATCATAAAGCCATCAGTGCCGCGCGCCATGCTAGTAGTAAGTGTTGCTTCGAAATACGAGCCCAATAACAGGTGGTAAGCGGTCAATCCGTGAGAAGTAACGCAATCTCCGTCGATTGATGGAAGTCAAAGATTCTCTTGCCGATGCTGCCCTTGATGTTTTTCAATCCCAATATCTAGGACACCCATGCTAAGATATGAAACATACACTTATAAGCATTGTTCTGTTCGGTAAAATCCAATTCCTGGACGCAAAAACGTTGTGATTTTTAGAGTTTATCTGGTTTATTTTTGTGCTTTGCCTTTTGACAACCTTACGTGACTCGTGCACTTGGCAGGAGTTGACAACTTACATCTGCCTTTTATGTTAGCAAACGGTTTTAAATTATATCAGATCGCTGGATAAACACGTCTTGGTTTCTGAAAGCTGATAACATTAAACCACCTTTGCTCAAACTGATTTCTTATAGTATTTTTCCGAGTTTTCAGCATCGCCCCGCTGAGCGAGGAAAGCTCAAATTTCAGAAAAGTACTACTTGTATTTTTTGGCCTCAAAAATTTTCTTTTAAGTTGCCCGTAGTTTTGGAAACAGATTTTGGAAGAAGAGATAACGCTCGTTAACGTGGTATAAGACTCTTTACTGAAATCGAGGTACCAGTCGACGATTTTGGGCTTTGAAATTTGCCATTTTTTCATGGAACGGAAATGTTCAAAATATTGAAAATTATGAAAAATCTCCAAAATATTACATTTGCGTTGAAACTGAGTAAATCACCCTTTAAAATGTGCATAATTATGTACTTTTCTGAATAAGTTATTTGCTGTTCGCATCACAATTGATTTGATTTTTAAAACGATTTTTTCGTGACACACCGTCTCGGGCATGTAAAACCCGATCCGAGAGCCGCGAAACCGATAACCCCCCGTATGTCTAAAATATTTATCGGATCGAAGTAAAAATTATATTTATGTTATCAGCTTACCCAGTGCTACTTTGTGAATTTTTTTGAGAGTTTTCGATTTTTCACTTTTGCAGACGTCTGGTCGATATTTACTGACATCCGCTCTTAAGGGGGTTGAACACAGTTTTTGATACCTATGTTTCATTTCCCTTTTTCTCTAATACACTTGATCCTTTGGTCGCTAAAAATAGTAGCAAGCAAGTTAACAACACGAACTTCGGTTTTTTGATAGTTAAGCTGACGTATATGCTGTTGCCACCGCGCACCGGTGGCTCAGTTGGTTGAGCACCGAGCTGTTACGCGGGAGGTCGTGAGTTCAATTCCGGCCGGACCAACACTCAGGGTCTTTAAGCAACTGAGGGGAAAGTGCTGCCTTTGTAATTACATCTGCAAATGGTAAGACTTTCTAGTCTTCTCGGATAAGGACGATAAGCCGGAGGTCCCGTCTCACAGCCCTTGAATGTTCATAATCCTGTGGGACGTAAAAGAACCCACACAGTTGTCGCAAAGAGTAGGGCATGTAGTCCCCGGTGTTGTGGTCTGTCTTCTGTGATGTATCATGGTTGGGAGGGTAAATGCTCGGAGAAATTAGCTACACCAAGCTACTCTAAAAATCCGAGGGTAAATAAAGATATATGATATGATATGATGATGATATGCCATGGTAACATGAATAAATATAAAGAGGCCTTTAAAATCGGTTTTGTTTATTTGCAGAAAATCTGGTCGTTAGATTTTCGTTGTAATTTGCATGCAACAAGCTTGTACCAATGATCACAAGTTAACACTATTTTAATAATAATTTGACAGAGAGATCTCTAATTAGGCCTTGTTGAAGGTTCACTGCAATATCTAGAATTTCCTCTGTTAAAGTTCAAATTTCTCTCAATAATCCAGTTACGTATTTCTTAAAGTACTTTCGTGCCGAATTTCGTTAAATTCTAATGAGTGGTTCTAGAGAAGAAGGGGTATTTCCGAGAAAGCTATTCTGCATTCAATCGCAATTTTTTAACTTAATACGCATGCACTGCATTGCGGATTGCGAATTGCGGATTTCTTTGCATCTTTATCTTTTCTAACATTAAAGACTAAAACCATCAAAACACTTTGTTCAATTATGAGGACAAACGGTACAGATAGCGAGAGCATTGAGCAAATAAAATGATTGCTAAAATGAAAACATGTTGTGTTAGCAACAGCACGCACAAAAACTGGATCGGCCACTTTATATAAAGCACGCGACGTTTTCGATCCACGGACGGAAACCGGAAATGAACATTTCGCACGCCAGGACAATGGTCTCTCCCAGATTTACAAACTAATCGTCTCTAATAGTGCAAAGATACTGACCAATATGAATATGGCATTGTCAAGACAAGTTGAAGAAGAAAATAACTCACTTCCGGTTACCGTCTGTGGTTAAAACGACGTCCTCACACACGGAAACCGGAAGTGAACTTTTCGCAAGTCAAGACAGTAGTCTCTCCCATATATATTTACAGTAATCCTGTCTCATAGTGAAAATAAATTCATCAATATAATTGTGGTTGTGTCTTGAAGACAAGTTATTAGGAAAACCACTCACTTCCGGTTGTCGTTTGTCTCCAAGAAACGTCATGTATTTAAACTCCCTAATACCAAGAGCAGCCAATTTAAAAAATTGTTTCGTCTTAATAGAGCCTTCCCCATCTCTGTCTCGGTAATTAAGACGTCAATTGATGATCTTCCCTATCTCTTGTTTAAAAAATGCAGATCGACAAGGTTTGACGGGGCCGAAGACTTTCCTGATCGAGAAGAAACGCATCCGAAAATCAATTTTGAAGACCGATGGTATGTAAAGACGAATAATTACAAAATGTTAAGTTTTGAAATGACCGCCGCAGTTGTGAGCGCCACTTTAGCAGCAGCCAATGGGAAGACCGAAAAGTTCAAGCTTAAACGGGATGCCCTCGGCGTTTATACCGGTGCAGTGCCTTACCAATAGCAGAATCTTTGTTTACATTCTTTCCCTCCGAGAATAAAGCTCAGTATTGAAAGTCCATTGCATAATGAGCTGTTTCTGAAAATTTGAAGATAAATTCGAAGCAATGATGCATCGGATCATTAGTGCTTTTGCTACCCAAGAATTTGACAGTTTTTGATGGCTAATAAGAGGCTCGTTAACGTTATCAAAGCTATCATTAAGACTTAAGACGGGATATTTTACTAAGTTTAATTGACAAGTTCTTTTACAGTTTGAAGTCGCTTTGTAAATATCATAATGCCCTCTGTGAGCATATATTAATGGAAGAAAATTGAAACAAAGACGTCAACAAAGATTCCCTTACTGAGCTATTAACTGAAACTGAGCTGGCCTTTTTGTGAGTTCATGATAAAACAGTAGACGACGGATAATTCGAGATATTTACCCGGGAAGCTCTACTCACCCCGAAGTGGTTTTCAGGGAGGTCCTGCATCCGGATCGAATTGGAGAACCCGAAATGGCGTCATGAGTTTGCGCTTTAGCGTGTGGAATGGCATAATTATGTGGAATCCAGGTGCTGCATTAGAGTAAAGACCATAATTATTACATGGATTTCGTATCTTGGGTATTTTGGTCTTAACAAAGTTTAATTTTACTTTACATCTCAGAATGTCAAATTTCGTCAAAGAATCAAACTTTGGACTGGTGCCCTTCAGAAATCAAAGTCAACTTTGGAAAATACAAAAATACCAGCAACTGGTACATCAATGTATCCTGGACACCCATGGATGGTACGAGACCCATTCAAACGGTGTAAATAGGAAAATCAGGGAACTTAAGGAAAGATAATGTAGACGGCTGCGAGAACGTTATCTGAAAATATCATTCCTCGTTGTTGATGTAATATTAGGGAGCTTAAGCATGCGCGTTTTTGAGACGGGTACGGCAACCGGAAGTGAGCTGTTTCCCTTTTCACCTTGTCTTCACACCACCACATTTACATTGCCAAGTATCTTTTCTCCATTAGAGATGATAAGTATAAAAATCGGGGAGACACCACTCTCCTAGCGCGCGAAATGGTCTCTTCCGGTTGCCGTCCGCTCTTCTCAAAAACGCGCGTGCTTAAGCTCCCTAATTTCGCGATATTATTCCAAGTCGTTCGGCGTGTAAAGTGTGTATCAATACCAGAAACAAAATAAGTATGAACGGTGTGGATGTTTGGCATGGAAAGAAAATTGACCGATTCATCAGCAGATGCTCGCGCCCTCCACTTAACCTCCCTCAAATTTGATCATTCCACGTTGTTAGGGAGCTTAAGCACGCGCGTTCTTGATCAGACGCGAACGGCAACCGGAAGAGAACATTTTGCGCACCAGGGCAGTGATGTCTCCCGGATTTTTATACTAATCATCTCCAATGGAGAAAATATACTTAGCAATGTAAATGTGGGTTAATTAAAAGGGAAAACAGCTCACTTCCGGTTGCTTCCGCGTCTCAAAAACGCGCGTTCTTGAGATCTCTGTTATCAGGACGACTGAGGACGACAAGCAAAATGTATCAAAATGTGAGACGCACAAGAAGGCGGACGACGACGACAGCTACAACAACGCAACGAAACAATAGGTTTAATGGACAATAGCAAAGACGTTGCATGCACTTAAGTACATTTCTAAGCTGCTGTCGTCTTAAGGACGGTGCCTACCATTATTATTGCCAAACGTTCTGCGCATCTCGAGATACTCAGATTTCCTATTGCTGGTGCTCATTAATAGAGGGATATTTTTGCGCGGTTCAAAACTATGCGGACAAAGCAGAACTTAGCAAGTGATCTTGATATCCAAAAAGAAAATTGGGGGTAACCACGCATTTTTCAGAGATAATTTATCAACAATATCATTGTATCTTCGAAAATTGCGTGGTTACCCCCAATTTTCTTTTTGGATTTCAATAACACTTGTTATGATCTGCTTTTCCCGCATATTCAAT
Organism: Montipora foliosa; assembly: GCF_036669935.1. Classification (NCBI taxonomy): domain Eukaryota; kingdom Metazoa; phylum Cnidaria; class Anthozoa; order Scleractinia; family Acroporidae; genus Montipora; species Montipora foliosa. Next base: position 44,130,749 of record NC_090877.1, on the reverse strand, counting down.
AAACCGCGCAAAAATACCTGCGAATTAGTAGGCACCGTCCTTAACATGCAACGACGTGACCTAGCCAAATTTTAGGTTCCGCGGAGGACACGAGCAACGGACGGTGATGTTTCAATTTTATCTCCAAACATCCACACTGTTCAAAACCGCAATTTTACTCCTGAAAGTGTTGATAAACACTTTCCATTGCGAACAAATTACAAAAATCGCCACATTATTAGAAAACGGAAATTAGTAGACAACCTTTTCGTAGTTATCTCTATCGTACTTACTAAGGCTACCTAATAACAGGAACTGTCAATTTCTCGTTTGTACACGGTCAATGTCATTTTAGAATCCTTTCCTGCGGTTTTTAGAACTTCTCGATCTGAGGTGGTTTTAGCTAGTTGCAAGCGCTCTGTCTCGTTGGCCGTTTTCACACTGGTCCTTCTTAGACGGATAATCCGTCTTTATGTAAAAACGGGACGGTGTTCAATTTTGACGGACGGATTTTGAAGACGAATTATTCGTTGAAGACTGATACGGAATAATTTTGAATTCACATCAGATGGATGAACTTGTCTCATTTTTTAATCGGAAAAGCCTGGAATTAGAAAAAAAAAACACTGTACTCTGGAAAGTAAAGTATGATGCCCAAAGCTGTCTAAGCCAAACTCCAGAAGGAATCGAAAGATAAACCACGAGGCAAAGGGAAAAAGCTAAAGATGAACACCTAGAACGAAGACCAAACTGTGTTATCCTATTTGGTAGGCAGAGACAAGCCTTGGGCTCCTGTCAAGCGATGCAGTTCTTGAAACTTTTCGAGTCTTCATTTGCTTGAAATGAAGTAAGTGATAGTCGCCATTGCAATGAATTGGTAACCGAGCCTGACCTTCAAAGGCATGCACTATCCGCGTCCAATGTGAATCAGAGACGAGTGAAATTTAAACTGTGTATCCGTCTCGAATTCACACCTAGACGGATTATCCGCCTCTGTTGTGAAAAAGGCCATTGCGGACGGCGGTTGGATCAAAATGGGTTTCGACCCATGGCAGCGGTCTCCTTT
>NC_090877.1:44112204-44119704 GCF_036669935.1 Montipora foliosa | reverse complement strand
TTGTTCCTTTCTTAGTACTCTCACTGTTCTTTCAATCAACTAAAGATGTCGAATCATTCTCTGACAGCTCGGGAAACCGATCTGCCATTTTCTTACAAGAGCGTGATGTCAACTGCGCATGAGCAGAATATTATTTGCAGAAAAACACTCAATCTCGACCTCAGAGCTTTTCTCTTGACCGAGGGAGAGAAGAGCTCTGGGGAACCCTAAACAAAGTGTCTTCTCATTGGTTTTCGTGAAGAACAATTAAAAGCGTCTCTAATTGGTGCATTCATGTTAGCACGAGGAGTGAGCAGGCGCTGTAAGGTTCAAATAGCCAATTTGTGGCTGTAAGAACCCTACGGCGCATGTTCTTCTACACAGAGTTTCCCAGAGCCTTGGGTCAATCCGAGGCTCTGGTGACGAGAATGGTCTACCCTAGGCTCTGGTGACGAGAATGCAAAACACTTATTTGTAGGCAGTTATTTGCAGGTCACGTGGTGAGCTCTCGGCCAATGAAAAGGAAGGACAAAATACATCCAGTGCTAAAGACAATTAACGGCACAAAGTGTGCCCAAAATGCTACCCCTCAAGTAAGGATATTTAAACACCTGCATTTACCCTGACCTAAATATAACGCTAACCTTTACCCAAACCTTATTGTCGGAAATATGTAGCAAAGGCTTAGTCCTAAAGGGAAACTTTGGCGTTGGATGTCAAAATTGGGGGCGCATCTAATTAGGTAGATATGAGCAGTTCCTACAATGATCAATTCATGTATATGTTTCTTTTGTTTTGTTTTGTTTTTTTTTTGTCTAGGGTTTGAGTACGACGCCTTTATTATTTACAGCCAAATGGACCAACTTTGGGTAACTGAAAGGCTTCTTCCCTTATTGGAAGAAAGAAACGAACTCAAATGTTGCATACACTACAGAGACTTCGAACCTGGAAAAGTATTTTACGACAGTATGGCAGAATGTGTGTACAAAAGTTTCAAAATCATAGCCGTGTTATCGAACAATTTCTTCAATAGCAATTACTGCAGCCACGAGTTGAATATTGCGAAATATCGCCTTTTGAACGCCATGGATGACAGTTTGATAATGGTACGAATTGACAATGTTGATCGGGAAAAGCTTCCTCGAAAACTACAGAAAAGGAGTTTTATTGATTACTTCAATCCGCTCGAGAGACCCTTTTGGGAAAAGAAACTGCTAACATTTTTGGATGCTCCAAACGATGAATGTATTGATAAGTCGGCGGCGACCCTCGCATATTCGTAACAGTGCACATGATAACAATAATTGATCATGGAAAGTCACGTATGAAAGTCGTTTCATGTTGAACCACGCGCGTATGGTGACAGCTCTGAGCGAGAATTGTCATCGCAGTTCATAGCCAGCGACTTAAGGTGGCTGGAACCAGTTTCACTACTTTTAAGAGACCTTCTTACTATGAGAACTATAACTACAACTATCACGTAACAGCTGTGTTATGGTACCATATGAAATACCAATTATTGCTTAACAAAATGCGCATTCTGGTAAGCCGAATAATTGATAAATTGAGAACTGCCAATGGTCTTCGAATTTTTAAAAATCTCTTTCGTTAAGTTGTTTTTAAGTGTAAGCAATAATAATTTCTCCATATTTTTATTGCACATGACACGCATATTTTTTGAAACTCGATTTGAATGTATTTCAGAGAGCGCTCAATAGTAATAAACTGGTACAAGACTTCAGAGGTAGTTGTTCATCGTTTAATTACTACAGCTCTGTTTCTAAAGGTCAAAAAATGTCCACACTCATCAGATAATATTCAGGATATTACTTCATATATATATATATTTTTTAAATTTGACTTTCATTTTTTTTACACGGTCAAACTATACTTACCAATTCCGAGTTTTAAATAAAGTCTATTGGGGGTCTATTGATTCAATGATTGGTGCTTCATATGCTACCATAACATTGCTGTTACGTGGTACAGCATAGTAATTATGTCCCTTCTAATAACAAGGTCTCTTAGAGTAATACAACTGGTTCGAGCCAGGTAAGCGTATGACTTTCAAATATTTTCACCATCATCCGTCATACATTTTGGTACATTTCTTTGCCGTCATCTCCCAAATGACGACTTGAAATGACCAAATTCAAGGTTCTGTGGAGGACGTTAGCACATGACGATGAATTTTCAATTCTCTCTCTACGCTTCCAACTCACTCATATCAGTTCAATTCCTCGACAGTTAATACACATTTTTAACGCGAAACGACATGAAATAGTTTCGTAGTGATATAAATAACGCGAACTTGTATTTTTAAATGAAGTCCTCGTAGCCGCCGTCGTCCTCGTTTCGTAAGCTCCCTCCTAAAGCAAAGACGTCGACGACAGCTAAGAGGAAGTTGTCTAAAAATATTATTTCCCGTTATTGTAATAATCTTGCGATTACTGCAATTTGCTCGGCTTGGAAAACGTGCGTACACATTCCAAAAATAAAATTGGTGAGGACGATTTGGATATTTCGACAGAAAAATTGACAATTCATCATCAGGTGCTGTCGTCCTACACAATACCTCAAATTTGATCATATCACGCCGTTGTCAAGACGAGAACGGCAAAGAAATGTATCAAAATGTAAAACGCACGTACAGCGCGTGCAGAACTATTGTTTTTGCCCATTAGACGTATCGTTAGGTGAGCAGGGTTTGGAACGTTACCGAGAATATCAAGGCCCCCATGTTAAGCCCCCTACGATATCAAGTCCCCCATACTTGCTCAGCCTTAAGATTGTCAATTAATTTGTTTTTGCACCGCACTGATTGGAAACAAAGTTTTGGCTAATTTTAAATTCAATCACGTGGAATGTAATCAATGAATTGCTTTAGACTTAGCCTGCGTTATTTTGGCGCGGAACGCTAGATAAACCAGGTTTTCGATGCCGCCATCTTGGATTGTGATTAGATGCTTGACCGGGAGAGGGTTGGTGCAGTGGCGGGTTGGGGGTGGCGCCTACTCCCTCGGCAAATATTTCCTCGCCCCAATCTTTCACAGTTACCAAATCTTAGAAAGATGGTGGCCTAATACGAAAATGTGCACTCGCGCGCCCAAACGACGCCTGCACTGCAGGCTACTTTAGACTTTCAAATGAACAATACTTTCTCTTATTGCTGGTTTTCACTCACGTGATCAACAGCCATGTTTTTCAACGAAAACAAAAGAAAGTGTTTGCATAATAATAGAGTGAAATTCCCGGAGGATTTGGTCGGGGTACCAACATGGCCGCCTTTTCTTTGTTTAGGGGCGCCAACATGGCGGTCGTGACGTCATGTGAAAACCGTGAATTGGAAACAATGGCCGAAGATACCGCAGATAATATGATTGTATTGGTCACAATTTTTAAAGTACAACTTCCCCTCCAGAGTGTAATCAAAGATCGAACCATTAATTATATAATAAACGCTTACTCTCTATTAAATGCACCCTATTTAATTGACACCCCGGTCGAGTCAGTCAGTCCTTCCCTCCGCCGATGTTCATTGAATATGGCTTTGTATCAATACACATACTGTTCTATCTTGGGTCAATTTCTTTGCATTCTGTCCAATTAATCGTTGGAATCTTGATTGCAAATTGCATTCAGCTGGATCGTACCCTCATTTTATCACATCATGCCTGTGCCAACAAAGGAGACTAATGTCACGCATGCGCATTATCAATGGCAAATTTAATTTTATTTGCATTTTGATTGGTTGAAAACCTTCGAGGCAGCCTTAGAACGCGAGAAGAAAAGATGTCGACGCTGTCGCTAGTTGTAGTTTTTATTGCATTTACTTTCAAAATGAATGCTCTCCGTGCGCTTGTGGTACAAATACTGAAAGAAGATAGACAAAAGAGAGAAAGATCTCGGCAATTCCTTCTACATAGGAAAGTCCTTTATTTCGGATGAAACGAAACATGCTTAGATCGGCTGTTTTAGAATGCTGCGGTGTGCTCAGGTTTGTCAAAGAATTGCGCGAAGTTGGAAAAATTTGCCTTATTTGAAACGGTTATGGTCATGATTGAATGTGCAAATCACAAAAATGGATGTTGTCGAGTATTGAAGTAACTGGAACCGGCATTAAGATTTTCTGTTGTGGTTTTTTCACGAGGATACCCGCGCTTGAAGTGAATGCAAAACAAATTTGCCAGTTTGACGGGATTTGCTTGTGGCGAGTCACTGGTAAATGAGCTAGTAATCCGTTCAAAGGATCTCACAGCTTAAAATTTATTCATGAATGGAGTCAAGGTAGGTAACAGAAAAGCATGACAGAAGAATTTCGTTTGTTTTCTCTTTGAAGCGAGTACATTCTATCCGGACGAAAGAGTCACTTTGCAAAATGTCAATCGCTTTATAGCTTTTTTTGTTTAAACTGAACTCTTTCGTTAACAGTACAGGACTTTTATTTCTGACGTTGGTCCACGAAAAGCAGTCAACAGGTGAAAGTTTGTGAGCCAAAGATAAGGTTTGACTAGAGATATTTCCGGTAAAAGTGGCACAGCGAATACTGAACCCCGAAGTTTTCTACTCCTTCGTGTGCCAAAGTGCTTTTCCTTGTCAAAGAAACAGTGCTTGTTTTTTCCACCATCAAGTCTTATTTTCTCTGGACTAAGGCATGGGAAGGGGAGGCGCGGTGGCCTCATGGTTAGTATGCTCGACACCGGATCGAGTGGTCTGGGTTCGGGGCCTGGCCGGGGACATTGTGTTGTGTTCTTGGGCAAGACACTTTACTCTCACGGTGCCTCTCTCCACCCAGGTGTATAAATGGGTACCGGCGTAATGCTGGGGTAACCCTGTGATGGACTAGCATCCCATCCAGGGGGGAGCATAAATACTCCTAGTCGCTTCATGCTACAGAAACCGGAGATAAGCGCCGGCCTGATGAGCCTTCTGGGTCTTAAGCAGAGACTTTACCTTACCTTTTTAAGGCATGGAAAGTCTCTGTATTGTTAATGTATGATTTTCACACCTTCTGAACATTTTTTCGTCTTCTCTCCTCTTAAAATGTGAACTAAAACCGTGTATGTTTGACGCGCAACTGAAATTTTCTTTCCCCAAATCAGACAATGGTGTCAGTGTTCCCGTTACTTTCGGTCAAATCTCTGCAAATATGTCTTGGTCCAGCGATCGCCATTAGTATGGAAAACACATATTTGTGACGTATCGAACTGCTTTGAAAGTTTTCCTTCAAAAGTGGCAGGGCGCACGAAAGGCCTGCAAGAAAGAAAATAAGTCTTGATGGTTTTTCTATTAGCATCGATAAGAATAGTACTAATAGAGTAGAAAAGCACAGAATTCTTATAGGTGTTATCATCCATCAAAACCTCTCAGGGCAGGCTCATATAAAAGCGATTTCTTCCAAAATTGCCAAATCCACTGGGATTATGATCAAATCACGACAGTTTTTCTTTTCTAATACTCTTTGCACATTATACAACTCTTTAATACTCCCATATCTTCAATACTCAGTTTGGGCATCCACTTACTCTTCTCATTTACAACCCCTTTTCCGTCTCCAGAAGAAAGCTTTGTTCTCTTATTTCCCACGAACTATAAGGGATAGGAACTCATTATCAGAAGACATTGTCAGAAAACCAAGTCTAACAATTCAGTTTGAAAGAAGCATAGTAGTATAAGTTTCTGTTTGATTAGTTAAGGTTGCATTGTTGCATTGTTGCATTGGGGAGTCAGGGTGGTTTAGTGGTCATCAATCGTGCCTCCCACCTCTGGCCTTGGGTTGTATGTGGGCTGAGTTTCAGTCGATCTCAACCTGACTCTGAGGGTTTTTCTCCGGGTACTCCGGTTTTCCTCCCTCCTCAAAATCGACTCCCAGTCATTTACATCTGGCTGGGTTTGCGGTGCTCCGAGATCACACATGGATCGTATGGCGGCAGCCATGGGCGCCTTCACATGCATTCGGTCCGATCCCGTTGAGCCGGTTGATCCTGAAAAGCCCTTGTTGGGAGCGGTCAACTGAGCGCACATTTACATTTACATTGTTGACTTCTATTTTCATTTGATATCTGTACATATTTTAAGATCCCTCATTAAAAAATTAAGGATTTTCCATGGAAAAGAAATGGTGGAAGAAGAACAAGAAGATTTGAGATCATTTCAGACTCCTTTGGACTCAAAGTGATTGTTATAATTTCATTTAATCTAGCAGTTCATCGCATCTGGAATGTAAAAGCCAGGAATCGTCGACAAATTAACACAATTCGACGGGCCCCTGGTAAGTTTGCGAAATTCTTTCATTTCAGACCACTGACAGAACTTCAAATTAATAAGTATGATTTAACTTAATACCTAATCGGTGCGAGCGAGTACATGTGACAAGTCACACGATCATCTATTGCGCGGGAAAACACAAACATGTCGGATGAACTTTCAAGGTCAATTGCTTCTGCCGCGTATCCCAGGCAGTTTAAAGCAAGGGCGGTCGATGAGGCTCTATCATGTCTTCCAAGCCAGGGCGTCACTTCAACCAGTTCAAGCTCCACCTCAAGCTCGACCTCGACCACCACATCGAGCTCAAATTCAAATTCTCAAGACGTACGTACATGTGCTGGCCGACAAACTGTCATTGTGTTCGTCTGGAATCTCGTGTGTTATTTAATACTGAATATTTGGCCATTTTCATTTTTCCTGTCTTACTGTAGTGTTTGATGCTGGTTTCTGTGGATTGCATGTTGTTCCAGCAGCTCTATAAAAGTTGAGTTTGGAACAGAAATCCCCCGCGCGCCTTTTACACATTGTATTTTCTCACCGTTGCGTGACTTCGTTGGTAGTCTCCTCAACGACTTGAAACGAAACCTGACAGCTTGTCATAACTAACTTCCGGTTAATTGGCGACATCAGTACATGTAGATCATCTTGACGCGAAACCTGTCAAGGATTAATTAGAGTCAGCACATTCTTGCACGTATGTTGTTTTACTTCCGCAACAGTAAACAATTATTTAGCGTTTCTGGGGTTCATACTGTTCGGACAGCAAACGAAACGAAGCATGCTTTAAAGCAAAGAAAACTTGGCCTTGAAGGGAAACTTTCTGGTCGGCATTATGCCAGGAGTGTCTGGTGTTGCAGCAAAGGAGTATTTCATCAAGATCATCACCGCACTGTCCCTGCTGCATGTACAATTGCTATTTGTTGCCCGGTTCACGGAAAACCGTCAGACTCCAACCAAGGCTATCTTAGCGACCAAAGGGTGCCTCAGTGAATGCCATGCAATTTTAGCGAATGACAGTAAACCAAAGGCAAGTTTGAATCTACAGGTTACGAAGAAAACTGCAAAGCATACGTGTACAGTGTTTGGCATTGTGTATTGGCTTTAATTATGCCATTTAGTGATAAAGGCGCTATATAAATGCACCACTTTACTTTACTTTACTTTACAATACTTGCTGGTTTAAGTAAGAAGCGCTAAACGTCCATGCAGATTTGGGCGTAATGGATCAGTAAACAGTAGTTGCACACTGTTTTC
>NC_090877.1:44102204-44107204 GCF_036669935.1 Montipora foliosa | reverse complement strand
GGTTTTTTCCGAATAAAACACGGAAAAACGTTAACCCTACCAACCCAACCAACTAAAAACGGTTGATCCCAATAGAACACGACCTAATTGTGCTGCTCGTGCAGCACGGATTTTAGCTCATATTTTTGCTGTTCTCTGCATGACGACGACGTGAAATCACGAAATTTTAGGTTTTGACGACAACGTGAGCATGCAACAGGGAATCTTTCATTTCTCTGTTTTCAGTCTGAAACCGCTCGTACCAATTTATTTTTAGGATACTTCGCCCACATTGTACGAAGTGAACGTAATGGAATAATCGCGAAAGACTTTTACTAGAGCGAAGTTCAATTTTGGGGTGACGGTTTCGTCGACGTCGCCGTCGTACATCTTAAGGTCCCTATATTCGCGATTATTCCAAGTCGTTCGGCGTGAAAGTGCGTATCAATACCAGAAACAAAATTGGTATGAACGGTGTGGATGTTTGGCATGGAAAGAAAATTGACTGATTGATCATCAGATACTCGCGCCCTCCACTTAACCTTCCTCAAATTTGATCATTCCACGTTCTTATCAGGACGACTGAAGACAGCAAGCAAAATGTATCAAAATGTGAGACGCACAAAAAGGACAACGATGACGACAGCTATAACAACGCAACGAAACAATAGGTTTAATGATCAATAACAAAGACCCTGCATGCACTTTAATACATTTCTAAGCTGCTGTCGTCTTAACATGCAACGACGTGACCTAGCCAAATTTCAGGTTACGCGGAGGACTACGGACGGTGATGTTTCAATTTTATCTTCAAACGTCCACACAGTTCGAACCCGCAATTTTACTCCTGGAAGTGTTGATAGACACTTTCCATGGCAAACAAATTAGAGTAATCGCGACATTATTGCAGAACGGAAATTAGTAGACAACCTTCTCGTCGTTATCTCTATCGTCCTTTCTAAGGCTACCTAATAACAGGAACTGTCGAGTTCTCGTGTGTAAACGGTCAATGTCATTTTGGAAGCCTTTCCTGCGGTTTCAGAACTTCTCGATCTGAGGTGGTTCTAGCTAGTTGCAAGCACTCAGTCTCGTTGGCCGTTTTCACACTGGTCCTTCTTAGGGGCTGTTTACATGGAGGTAGGAAGATCCTAGCACTAGGAAGATCCTAGAAGGCGAAGCAACTTTTAGTTTGGTTTACATGCACAAATTTCTGCCTAGGTGGAAGTGGAGAATGAAAGCTAGATGGCGGGCCAAACAACAAAGATGTAATTTGGGTCCTTCGCCCGCCATTTTTGTTTTTTTGTCCCTAGTACCAGGAACTTCCGAGCGAAGGCAGTTTACATGGTGCTTGGATCTTCCTAGCCCTAGGATCTTCCTAGCTCACAGCTAGGAAGATCCTAGCACCAGGGCCAAGTACGACCTCTTGCATGTAAACTGGATACAGAAAACATATGGCGCTATGATGATCCGCCTTCTAGGATCTTCCTAGTGCTAGGATCTTCCTACCTCCATGTAAACAGCCCCTTAGACGGATAATCCGTCGTTTTGTGGAAACGGGACGGTGTTCAATTTTGACAGATAATCCGTCTGATATCATCTGTCTGATTATGCGTCTATTTGGACGGATTTTGAAGACGAATTATTCGTTTAAGACTGATATGAATCGTCTTCAATTTCCGTGACATAAAGTAAGTGATACTCGCCATTGCTATGAATTGGTAACCGGGCCTGACCTTCAAAGGCATGCTCCATCCGTCTAATGTGAACCAGAGACGAGTGAAATTTGAACTGCGTCTCCGACTCGAATTCACACCTAGACGGGAAATTTATCAAACAACGGTGGTTGGATCAAAGTGGGTGTTGATCCATGGCAGCGGTCTCTTTTCCCGTACTCTTCAGCCCCGCACTCGGGGAAATATCGAGTATTCCCCCCCCCCCCCTCCCCGGGTCCTCAGCCCAGCAAACACAACAAGAAAAGAGACCTCTGCGAGCAAGGAATCGACGGAACAGCTGGGATCCTGCTGCATCTGCATGACTTAGTGTGTTTGCAAGGTGCTTGCATGAGCCAGTTAAATTAGTTTGGTTTGTGAATTAATTTACTTTGTGTTTAAATAACGCTTACTTGCATGGCTTTAAGACTTATAGGCCTACGAATACAATATATCAGACACAATTGTGTTCTCTAGAGATGCCATCGTAATGCCATATTAATTGTTGCACTATGAGTTTCATAGGACATTATTTAGTTTCAGACCTTCGCTTTTAAGGATACATTTTTTGTTGAGAAGACCTTTTTACGACACCATATTATTAGGAGGCCAGCGCGTCTTACTGTGAATGTATGAGTTTCTCAAGAAATCCTGGTCGTATCGTTTACTCTACATGTGACCGAACAAACATCTTTTTTTTTTTAAAGATGTGAATGAAACATGGAGTGGTATTCTTATTGGACTTTCAGTTGAAGAAAATATCTATTGCGCTTTGCTACCGAAGGTAAGGACAAATAAAAAAATAAATAAAAAAATAAGGTGCATTTGCAACTTGATGTATTTCACCAAACGAAATAATGCGGGAGAAAAAAGTTGAATCCCTTGCACTCTGACAATTGCAATATTCAATGGAGTGTGTGTTCTTACCCAAGCTCGTGCACACTCTTTTCAGTAAACAATCCCCGAAGTATCGTCAGCTTATCGGCGTTGGGAAAACAAAGTGTGCATAAAAATAAGTTCAATACTAGGCATTCTCCGCTGTAACCGCACCCAATCCACAACGGAAATAAGAGCGGCTAGTGACAGGAAATCGAGTAAAGTGTCCATTCAATAGTCTCCTACGCAGCAGTTCTTTATTTCGTCACGCAGCGCTCCTTAGGGACGAGCGTTGCGTGACAATAAAATACCGTTGTGTGGGGAAGAGCGTTGCGTGACTACACAAAGAGCGGCTGCGTGTGAGGGAGGCCGTAAAAAAAAAAAAGGTTTATTTATCTGAAAAACCGGACGAACTCCCTACCTATAGCAATCGTTTCTTTTCATTTATTCTTTAAATTGTTTTTTTATTTTATTTTATTTTATGCACTGGGGAAGCAAAATTTTGGATGCCGTGATTCCCGCGGAAAAAACAGGATAGAACAAATAAATGACCGCGTAAAGAGTAGACACATCTCAAGATTCAGTTGAGGGAAGATAGGAAATTTGTCAGATTCTCAAAGCAGACAAGCGAAGGATTTCTGTTCTACCGTGCGTTAATTGACCGCTTGATTATTTTTTTTTTCACGTTAGAACCAGACCGTGCATCTTAACGAAAACATTTCTTCCTACGGCTACACATATCCAGACAGTATTTGGCTAAAGGTCAGCGAGAAACATCCATATCTTTCGTATGATTATTAAAAATCTTCCCAAAATAAGTAAAAAGTATGTATTTATTTATTCTATAACAGACGAACCCACTGTCCACGAATGTCATCATCATTATCATCATCGCTATGGGACAACTCTGACATCCCCTTCATAAAGAGAGGGCAAGGAAAAAGGATTTCTTAATGTTGTGTCTAGTCAACTGTGTCCCTCCCAGGGGGAAATCCTTGTTCTCTTGTTCCCTTTAAAAATTTGCTTGTGTTCCCTTGTAGCCGAAATTACTTTCAAACTTGTTCCCAGCTTTTTGATCCTTAAAATTGTTTATATTACCCTGTTCCCCAGTTCAAATTAGTCATGTTCCCTTGTTCCCCAAATTCCTTGGGAGGGACTCTCAATTCACAGTTTTGTGAAGCGCATCTGAGTATATTCACGTACAAAGTGAAAGTAGGAATACTACCCTTAATTAAGCTGTGTAAATGCGTTATCATGATAACAATGGCACCATCATGCCAGTTAATTACTAACGTCTTGCTCTTTCCAAGGTTATTGGTTTTCCTTTTGATCGGGACGAGGGTGAACTTCCTTTTTTTGCTCCACCCACTCCGCCAATTAAGAGTAAGTAGAAACTGACAAACGGTGACCATCTCCCAGTTTTACCAACGAATGTAATTACTATCGAATTACCTGACTATTCCTCTAACTTGCAAATCTGCTTACTATAGGTCGACTGTTTTGTAAACAGGAGTTTACAAGACAGTCAACAAACAAACAAACAAACAAACAAACAGTTGTGTATAGATTTGTGTATACGGTTTTGCACGTACTTCAGAGGCTAGTCTGGTTTGAAGAAATTTGACTGTACCGGTACGTTAGAAAGCTGCGATTGAAAAACCCTCAATTCAAAGGTCTTTTAATTTTCTCAGTCTCTCAGCTACATTCAAATTTCTTCAGCATATTTTCAATGTAACTGAATGTAACTTTCGTTAGTTAGTTTTTTTACCTGCTCCAGATATGTCCAGAAATGCAATTCGACGCAAACGTTGTTTTTTTGTTTTGTTTTTTTTTAATAGAAGCGTCCCATAGGGTCCCTTTACCTTTCTTCTCAACGTTGTCCAATACAATAGCTTTACTGCTCAAGTAAACATGAATAGTTGGGATAACGTTACCGCAATCTATTAAGGCCTCTAACCATAACGCAGTAGTCTCCACGCAGTCGTTCTCAACGCTCCTTCCCACGTCATTGCGCAACGACAAACGTACAAGCAGTATGTTGTAAACAGAAAGTTGGTGTTTAGACTTTTAAGAAATCCTCCACTCCGAGAAGAAAACATTCTTTGAACCACACCAAATAATAGAAGGAATCAAAGTTGTTTACAAAAATGTGTTTATATCCGAAATAAGCAAGAGTCCATCACACAAGAGTAATATTTACCCAAATTGGCGTAGTCCCTATCACCCTCGGAAAGGTGCCTAATTTAAGCCAACTTTAAGGGGGAAAATAAACACTAGACCAAATCGGCCAACTAAAATGTTGTACCTAATTCAAAACGTTTTGTTCTAGCTATTTCAATGTCATGTGAATACTACATTATAATGCAGATACACAAAGAATCTTAACCCCAGGAAATTTGAATTGAGTACAACAATTGGTCTATTGCTTATTTTCTC
>NC_090877.1:44077204-44087204 GCF_036669935.1 Montipora foliosa | reverse complement strand
GCTCAGTGGTTAGAGCATCCGTTCTAAATCACGGAGGGTTGTGGTCTCAAATTTCATCGGGGGCTCGGAATTTTTCCGAGCTCCCAGTTGATGCATAATATCTTTCATTTAAGACTTAGATCATCTTGAAAATTCCGAGAACTGCAAGAGTAACTGTAGTCAGCTACAGTTTAGGAAATTGAAAAAACAAAAAGGACAGGATCGGAATGGTCCAGCGTACTTTCATTTGCTGTGCATCCCCAGAGAAAAGGAAGAATTGAATCCGGAGGATTCAGTCAAGGCTTGGAAATACTGTTAAAAAAAACATTAAAATGAACAAATAAATCATCTAAAAAGACTTATGTTGGAATTTTCGCCATCTTTGGTGGACTGAAAACATGGAATGCAAGCGGTTGCCTAGCGAAAAGGAAAAAGGAGCATTTGAAACCAGGAGCCCATGAATAGGAGCCTCCCAATGCATTATATCCTTGAGTCAATCTTTGCCCATATCTTTCTATTTTTAGAACTAATCCTTCAGCAGGAGACTCACATTTACAACAATTTACATCAATTTGCACAATTTGCATGCATTGTTTTTGCTATTTTTGTCTTTGTTCCACAATAACTGTATTCTGATAGGCCATTCTAAGCAGTGTGTGCAGAGCCGAAGAACTCGTAGCGTTCTAAAAATAGAAAGATACGAGCAAAGGCTGACTCATAGGGCTTGTATGGGAGAGGCAAGCTCCTACTCATGCGCTCCTGTTTGAAACTGAATGGGCCATTTCCGAGTTCATGTCTGCCTCCTCTTTAAAGCGAGTCTAAGTGCGGAGTTTTTCTTATGAAGATTAGTTTTCATTCATATGTAAAGTAGAACTAATTACCATCACAAGAACTTCGCACTTAGACTCGCTTTGAAGAGGTTGCAGACATCAAACGGGCCGGAGGGGTCCTCAAGTAAACTGGAGGACTCTCCTATATGAAAGTGACTAATACGGGGTAGCTAGGGCCTTTTTACCGCTAAAACATACCGTCCTCCAAAAAAGAAACAGAAAAAAATACGAGCAAAGTAACAGCTGTATTAAATCGGGGCAATGATATGTAATTAACCAATCTACACTATTCTACATTTTTTCCTGTAAAGATGTAGACTTTTGATGTCTTGTAAAAGAAAAGCGATAATTCGTCATCTCGTGGACAGCCTCTAATGTGGAAAGGAAAATAAAAACTTTTTAAGCCCAAACATAATTATGGGATTTTTAACCCTAACACCCCAAATGATAGGAACATCCGGATTTGCACCCCAATGAGAGGGACAATCGGCATACCTCTTCCCGACCTACCGGAAGATTAAAGTCCCAATTTACTTCAACTATCCGATACATATGTAGGTGGAAATACATTCATCAATGAGCATTAACAATGCTTATTATGAATGTTCATTCGGTTCACTAAACAGAAATCAGTTCTAATTTGCACATTTTAAAACTCAAAACGACGTAGTCGGCTGCCCTTTGTTGATATTTCTGCGAATCGCTCACAACAGCGTCAAATAACAGAACGTTGATAAATGACAAGGCACGCTTTTCGTGCGCGTACCATTTGAGTGAAAAATGCCTGCAAAAGTGAAGAAGAAGACTGTTTTGGGGCCATTATGTTGTGTTATGATCTTTGTGGTTTGGATTGACGCAACGGCAGACAAGCCTTCATCACAACATGCCCTCTGTCTTCGCGAATGTAGTAGACTGGCTCGAGGAGAGGTCTTGCAACGGAAATCACAGGTAAGTTTCCCGCAGAATGGTCCTTACTGAAAATTTTATATGATATGTATGTCACTTGGCAGCAAAAATCGGATTTCAGGGCCACGAATTGACAAGCGTTCGTACAACCAAAAGCTTTCGTCGATAGATTAGAGCCAGAGACCTCAGAAAGGTTAAAAATGGCTTTGAAACGAATGCATAGCTTTACGAATCACGCCCAGACAAATGTAAAAGGATACTGCTCATATAACGTGTTTACTCACACTCTTGCAATATTGGTTTGATAGCTCGACTTGGTGATTATATTTCAACAATTATTCTTTACGAGATTAGTTTAATTTTCATGAATTTCCTTTGTTTGCGCTTGAAAAATTATTTTTTTCCGGTTTAAAAATATATGAAAAATTGTAGGATTAGATCATACTAGGTATATGAATTAAGTCCTTGTTTTCTTGGTGAACATATTTGATCTTTCAGATGGCAGTTGACGGTCTACTTTGGCACGCGGGTTCATTAGAAAAATAGTCCGTCCGCAAAATTCAGTGGTCTAAAGAAGACCGTGTTTCCTTGCTGTATCAGAATGTTAGAAATCCATTTCTTTTATTTATGATCAACTAGCTCCACTTACTGATTTATAATGATACAAGCTCTGTTTCAATGCATGTGAACACTTATTTGAATGCACACAGCGATTTTCACATTAGAAAAATAACCTTAACTAAGTGTTTTAGATTGGACCAATTCAATTTTCCATTTTGAGGAGATTGTAATACGTAATTTTCTTTCTAAGATTTCCATAAATTTAGTACTGATATCTCTGAACAAAAAGGCCCCTGAGGCAAACAAATGACGCCATATTTTTTCTTGTCGTGTCTTGCTTGTCTTTGTTTGTCTTTTAAAAAAGCCCTACTGAGGTATTAATGCCCCAGCAATATCTTCAAAGCACCTCTCTTCCTAGAACTAGCCAATAGCAGCTAAAGCCTTAATTTCTAAATTTCAATACCTAGGAAACTAGCCGGAATCGAGGTTTGGTTGGCTTCTGTCATATACTTCGATGACCAAAATCCTTTTATAGCTTTCAACGCCAGCTTTCGTTGGTCAATTTTAAGTCAGTTATCATTTTAGTTATTGCACACGGCCGACCTTTTTTGCCAAAGTTAATGACTGTTTTCCACTTTTATCCTTAATCAAATATATACGAGTATGGTCAAAGAATGATTGTCTCTCTTTTAGCCTTACACAGCAAATTTTGACTAGTAAAATAAGTAACACGAGTACTTAATTTCTTTTCGTATAGATAGGTTGGTTACTCTTTCTTAAAAGTAACCTGTATATCGATGGATTGCCACCAAAATTTCTAGAGAGTATACACAGATAGCAATGATGTAATGTGGTCGAACAAAAGGAACTAACGAGAGATCCGTTTTGTTTCATGGCGGCGGTGACATAACGCGAAACGACCCGCAGTTTCTAAGTCTCTGATTTTTAGAGGACATGTAACTGATCTTGAAAAGCCCAATTCTTGTCATTTCAACCCAATATGGGCCCTAATCATTAAATTATTGGATAACCAGGAAAAAATATACCCAGTCGGTCAAAGGAAGAGTAAGGCCCTCAAGAAAGAGAAAATTTTACCACGCTTGACCGGATGCACGCAATCCATTTTTTCGCCCAGTTTAAATCAAAATCTGCATTCTTGAAAGTTTCGATAGGGATAACCATCTCCAAAAGCAATAAAGGCATGACACTGTGCTACTGGAAAGAGAAAAAACATGATTGTTATAATGATATAGGGAACGAAGTTCACCGAAAGAATTCAAAGACTGTTGACAATGAACTCTATTTCGATTACCTCTGAGGACCTATTCATAGAAGTCGATGATTGCCTTCGTCGAAAAAAATTCGAGTCGAGTGTCTTTTTACCAGTCGCGATCTCGGAAAGAACGGCTGGAAAATTGTTTTTTGATGTTTGTGGGGAGCTCGTGCCAAACATCTACTGACCAAGCCATTCCACTGAACTACACTTCAAAAGACTTAGTTAACAATTCAGTCAGTGCGGGCTGCTTTTAACCTGGGCAACAGGCTTTAGTTTTCAAGCTACCATAATCATTGAACGATGAAAGTTAGAAAACGGGGCCTTGAGGCTTACGCTAGATTTTTTTAAGTAAAAGTACTCCACATTATTCAGTCTTAAGTCAGCTGTTAAGTCAGTGAATGCAAACAACGTTCTAACCCTAACTTTGCATTCTTCTTTAGGAATTCGTTTGGCCCACGTCCACAAAAAATGCAAGTGCGAAACTGCGTATAATGAGTTAATTCAAAACCAAGATAATTTATCCGATCCTGATTTTCATTTCAAGGCCATATTCGGCAAACTTCATGACTAAAGGCGTCCAGTTTTCTATTTATTTGCACTGGTATATATACATGATCAATGAGGCTTACAAGCATGAAATTCCATGGAGAAATTTAGAATTTTAATTTATGCCAATTTTTTAGGTATTTCCTTAGGTGGCTTAAAAAAAACACAAACGAGCATTCAAGCACACAGAAGCAAACTAGAGTCGCCCAGTACATTAGTCGAAGAAACTAAGGTTTCCTGATGTTTATTTGAAGGGTATCCTAGGGAGCCTAAAGTCGTTCAGTTCTAATTCCTCTTTTGTTGCGTTTTTCTTTACACATCCTTAATTGTTTTTCCCTTGTTCAACGAGGCTTACAAGCATTTTTATGACCATTTATACTGGAGCAAAATAAAATTTGTTTCCTGTTAAATTCCTTTTTTACCTTACACCTAAGCAACTGAGACTTCCAATGAGTACAACAGTCCGAAAGAAGCCGAGATTTTCTACAGTTCGGTCATCTAGCATGAGCTGGAAATGTCATAATTATTTTTAATTATTTGGTCATAAGTAACTCAGAGAGGAAGTTGTAATTTACGCAGATATTGATCAAAAGCATTCACTCACAAGAACTATTTTAATGGAATTTATGAAATAAAAGTTAACTTTTCAAGTTATTTAGTTAGACATAATTCTTAATCAATACTACCTTTTCTTAATTTAACATAAGAAGTGATCAGAAAGAAAACTAACTTTTCCGTCCGTTTGTTACATTAATCCTGCATGGCATGCAATATAACATTTATTTACCACAGTATCAGTGAATAATTTGCTAAATGCAAAGGTGAACTAAAAGCACATATATCACAAATTATTAATTCAGAGAAATGCGTTGCCAATTTGCAATGAGATGTGCAAAATGCAAAATCATTGAATCCTCCAAACAACCTAAAAGAAAAAATGCAATGCTCTGGTTTTATTTTGCAGATATATAATGATGTGTACATTTCTTGCCATCGTAAATGCCTCTTTAAAACAAAAGGTACGTATTTCGAAACCGGTGTTTTGAATAAATTTTCAACAAATTCCTTTTACCCCCAGAGCGAAACTATTTTGCGCCTTTACAATGGAGAATTGGTATTTAACAATTACTGGTATCGAACAAGGAGAGGTTTGTTATCTTGAGTAAAAACTGAGTAATTCACAAACGTTTTGAACCCGTCCACAAATATCCGGATATTTTTAAAAGTAGACTTTTTTTTTCGTCCAGTTGGCCTCTCGTCCACTCGAATACAGCGTTTTCGGTCGCCGAAAACGAAGGTTTTTGAAAACGCTCTCCGTTCTCGAAAATATCCGGATACATGAGCACGGGGCCTTTCTACTAGAGAACTTTTAATCAAGCATGACGTCAAAATTGGCATAAACAGGTTTGATTCCCAAAACCAAGAAATAAAGTCAACAGTAATCAGTCCCAAGTGATCCACTTAGACCGGAACATTATTCGTCGCGGGAAAACAAAACTCTAGTTTGGCTGCATGCCTTGCCTCTGGATCACGCCGATTTTCCCTTTCGTAAACAAGCGATGTCATTTCACTGTTAAGTTTGTCGTTTGCAAATGAGGGACAAAAAATACTTAATCTAGAACTAGATTAGCAGCGTATTTCACTTAGAATTAAAAAAAAAAAAACTAAAAAAAGAAAACCTTAAAAAATTAGAAAACGTTGATGGAACGATGTCGAACGCGCTTCAACACTTTATTGAAAGCTAACGAATTAAAAGGCTTGGTTACTAAGAATGGTATCGACCGTCTAAAATCGGCATCGTCTGTTTACGAAAGGGAAATAAGTTTCGGGCAGACGCCAATACGGTTGAAGTGGAGAGCAAACCATGGGACCACGCGTTTCAAGCTGAGGATAAAAGGAAGTCACTGTGGTTGTGGTCTGTCATTACACTATTTTCGAAATGTTAAAATTCATCCTTCATCTTGAACAACTATGCAGCTTCTGTAATCATTAGTGATGATCGGCATCATAAACTAAGAAAATTCTCTAATATAATTATGACTAAAGCAGAGTCGAGAGAATCGGCTTTAACCAGTTTGTCTCAATTGGAATCGATTCTCGGATTAGACGACGCATTTGGGTTGACCTTGTTGGTTTCCTTCTCAGCTCCGAGGAGGTTTTTCCTTGCCGTCTTGCGGTTTTTGCCTTCGAATTAACTCATCTTTTGAGTTGATCTGTGAGTTGATCTGCTATTTCATATGTTCTCTTATTTCCCACGAACTATAAGGGATAGGAACTCATTATCAGAAGACATTGTGAGAAAACCAAGTCTAACAATTAAGTTTCAAAGAAGCATTAGTATAAGTTTCTGTTTGATTAGTTAAGGTTGCAATCTTGACTTCTATTTTCATTTGATACCTGTACATATTTTAAGATCCCCCATTTGAAAAATTAAGGATTTTTCATAGAAAAGAAAAGGTGGAAGAAGAACAAGAAGATTTGAGATCATTTCAGACTCCTTTGGACTCAAAGTGATTGTTATTATTTCATTTAATCTGGCAGTTCATCGCATCTGGAATGTAAAAGCCAGGAATCGTCGCCAAATTAACACAATTCAACCGGCCCCTGGTAAGTTTGCGAAATTCTTTCATTTCAGACCACTGACAGAACTTCAAATTAAGCTCTGAATATTAAATACATCGCGTCGGTGACTGAAATATCGGAAGGAGGGGTGGGGCTACTTCCCTTAACTGATGTATTTTTAAAGTCTTTTCGCCATCATGTTAGCTGTAAAAATGATCTGTTTCAAAGTTCCCCCTGCAGCACAATTGCATCCATATCCCACCTTTTCATTGGAAGTCCTCATTACACACTATCAAAACATTGCAATTCCTGTGAAACTAAGGTGCTGGTCCGATGACAAAAGGTCAAAGCCTTGAACTTGTATAGTTCGAAGTTTTGGAGGTGTGGAACTAAGAACTCAGCCTTCTTCAAGTTGAAATAATAACTGTTTTGAGGCATATTTGTGGTTGCTTTCAGTGTGTCCTAAGGCAAACCAGTCAGTCATAGAATGGCGTCCGAATGTATCACATATTAATGCAACCATTTTCCAATATGAAAACTCCGATGACTGGTTTTTCAAGGCAACGTGGCCACCCATGAAAGGTACGTGATTTATCTTTACAAATTAAACGATATGCAAACTAGATTGAAACTTGATGCTTGCAAGAGAAATAAGCAGGCTTCGGGCAATTAGATTTGCTGAAAAGAAGACAAGCCTGAGTCTTCATTTGTCGCATAACAAATTTCTTTTTTTTGCCAGTGGGGACAGGGCTCTAACAAACTTGCTGAGTAATACTGGTTTTATGTGAGTCGCTATTTCTGGTGCATAACAAGATGGATATCAAAAAAAATCCTCCGCATTCCAAAACACACAAGTAAATATATTTTTTGAAAGTACTCTAACATAAAGCCCTGGCCAAAGTATGTAACAAAGTTGGATACCAACATGCAACATTGTTGGATGTAAATGTTGAGGTAGTGGCAAAACACTATCCAACATTGCTTGACAAAATTGATTCAAGTTCAAGTTGGCGCTATATAACTGAAACGAAAACCGCTCGTAGCGTTTACGGTACTTGAGCTGTTGTAGGAAAGAAATGAACGATTTAAACAAGAGAAAACCAAAGAATGAAAACGTGTAGAAAATGGTATGTTCACTGCAAGATACATCCACGTTTACGGGAGGTGATCAGTGAGAATTATCCCGGATCAATTTGAGGAATTTTTAAACGCTGTTGAACCAGGCATCTCCAAACAGGGCAACAAAATGGGTGGTGAATGGTGAACCGCTTAGTCCAGTTAAAAGGCTGTTTATCAACAATCACGACTGCCTTTTGGTCCACGTTCGCCATCTTTGTTGAAAATGATACTAAGAGCCCGGGCTTGAAAAAGTAAGACAGTGATTCGTGATTGGCTAGCACGACACAACTTTGTTGGACTCGGAGGGGCAAAAACACTGCAACATTGTTGCGTCGCGCATTTGTTCGTGCGGACGAGGCGTGTGCGTGCAACGGCACCGAAATCTCATTCAAAAGGATCATTAAAATATTTATTTAACAATTCTGTGTAACTTTTTTAGATCGTATAGGTATTTGGAAAAATATTGTCTTTCGACTAAAAAAGGATCCTGATGACCCGTTGGACTGTTATATACTACCAAAAGTAAGTAGATAAGTATTAAGAACGTTTCGCAAACCATTCAAGATATCATTTCAAAGAGATCCGACTCATAGCTTAACATCAGCAACGAAAAAGCAGCAGTCCTAGTCACATGACCTCATTCGTTTTTGAGCAAAAAAAAAGGTTTCGCTTTGAATAAGGACGATCATATAAAAGGGCAAGCATGCATGTAAATTTAGATCATTGATATCATAGGCCTGGCTCGCTCTTGGCTTATTATTGCTTGAATTCGCTATAAAACGCTTCAAAAACCAATAACTCAAAGATACCATTTATCGTGCGACAAAACTTTGTGCAAAACCCGCAAGAATTTTTATTTGTCTGACGTTCATAAATTTCTTTTTTTTTATTTCAGAACCAGACCTCCTTCGTTGCTAATCTCACTGCGTTAAATTATACGTATGATAACGATATTTTTATGGAGGTAAATGATGGTTTGTAAAATTATTTTCATTTCCCTAGTCAATGTATTTGGAAGCATAATAATATAAGTTACCATGAGCACATGATTTTTACCTTTTAAGTAATTAAAGAACTGGATATACTGGTTTAATCACCAGCATTGTAGAACTTAACTGACCAGCGCTGCGATTCTATGCATGAGCCTTGGTCGGAACTGGGGTATGATCACGAATTAATTTTGGGCTGTTTCCTTTCTGTACCCTAGGTTCACAGCTTTCCTTTCAAGAGCACCGTAGCAGAGCTTCGTTTAGTTCGCGGTAAGTAAATAAATAGTTGCCTTGCACTTAAGCGCATGAGTGAATCACAGTTCCCACTCAATCCCACGAGTGACATCCTATCTGGGAATTAAAGGACACAACACACGATGCAATGTTAACGGGCGCATTATTAACTAAAGAGGGCAAATGCTTATCTGCATAGGAAATCCTTCGCGCTCTGCATTTTAACCACCTATGAATGTTGCCAAGAAATCAGTTATCCCATACCAGTCACAAAAAGCGCCGTTCCAACAGTAATTAATTTGAATTTTACCCTTTCAATTGAGTGTTCCCCGCAGCTCGGCAATTTTAGTATGATGGTTGCCTAGTACGTGAAACTCGAGTAACAGCTCTCTATCTTTCAGGTGCTAGTACGATGAAAAAGAATCAGTTCTCGTTTGTCTTCACATTTCAAAAGTACTTGTGATGAATGCTCAACAGGCAGCTTAATTAGTATGCAGCACGAGAGTTTTTGGCATTTAGATTCATATTCGAGTTCTGCATTAATTAAGCCGCATTCACACACTTATTTTAAGCTAGTGTGTACGTGACGTAACTTTTCCTCGATCCCGCTCTCTGAGGGCTTATCTGTCAAAACCACACCAAGTAATTGACCAAATCGGCTAACTAAATGTTGTACCCAATTCAAAACTTTTGGGAATTAAGAATAAAACGTTTTGTTCCAGGTATTTCCATATCAGTTAAATATGAATGCTGCATTATCATGCAAATATAATACACAAAGAATCTGAATCCCGGGAGATTTGAATTGGGTACAACATGAGATAGCCCATTAGACCTGTGGTGGACCGTTAAAAAAAATGCCGTCAAAATAAACAGTTTTTCTCTTAAAATGATTGCATAAAAAGTCCCATAAGGCGAGCATTCAGCCCAAGAACTTTCGAAATCTGAAGAAAAACCAAGTGATGTTTGATCGTAGTAGCGCGACCCACGTCTGACCA
>NC_090877.1:44032204-44074704 GCF_036669935.1 Montipora foliosa | reverse complement strand
CTTAGCGTTTCTTTTAACAGTGACGCTGTAATTTTCTTGTCTTGTTTTTTATGCAAAAATTCTTGTTTTGTGTTTTTAGTAAGTATCTCATTAGCCTCTTTTGGAATTGTAAATAAAGATATGAAGCAACAACTTTTCCTAAGCTTAACGTTAATTTTAATTGTGAAATTTACGGCGGGTCTAATTTGCAGGTCGCAGGTCGCAGGTCGCAGGTCGCAGGTCGCGGGTTGCAGGTCATTGTTTCACCAATACAGAGAGTATCCTAAACATTCTTAAAAGCTAACCTTAGGCCTAATTAGGCTTAAACACAAGTTTTTAGGCCTAAGGTTAGCTTTAAAGAATGTTTAGGATACGTTCTGTATTGGTGAAACAATGACCTGCAACCCGCGACCTGCGACCTGCAAATTAGACCCGCCGTGAAATTTATGTTCAGCGTTAAAATTAAACCATTAAGCTTGGTTTTAACTAGCGACGGAAGCATAAGCACAAGCATAAGCATAAGCACAAGCATATAGAGGATAATTTTATGTTCGAGAGGCAAGAACTATAATCTCACGAGTTAGCGCAGCGAACAAGTGGGATGTTGTTCTTTCCTCGAGAACATAAAATCCATTTCTTCGAGCTAACGTGTAATTTTCTTTTTTCTTTTTTTACTCACCATTTTCCTTTCTAACACCGAGCACAAACTTTACCGCAAATTCTTGCAGCTCGGCGGCAGGAATTTGTTTAATCTTCACTTGCAAGGAACTCCTTGGATAATTTTAAGTTGTATGAAGTTTTATTCTTCGCAAGCGCAGTAGACACACTAATTGAAGGATATTGCTTCAGCTCTGGCTAGCACCAGTTACCAAGTAAAACAGATTGGCAAGGGCACGTGAGTTTTTCTGTTTCGAGACTTGCAGCAGACTGCCATTAAACTTTGCCTCGACGTATTAGTTAACTTTCCTCACATTGTTTCTTCTGATTTTGTGTCACTAGGTTACGAGTACGCCGCGTTCATTGTATTCAGCTACGACGACAGGGAATGGATGCAGAAGATTCTTCACCTTTTGGAAGAACAACATCTCATGAAGTGCTGTGTACACTTCAGAGACTTTCAAGGTGGTGTACCGTTCGTTGAAGAAATGGCTAGATGTATCAACAACAGTCAAAAAGTCCTAGTCTTATTTTCAAAACATTTCTTGAAAAGCAAGTTCGGCGATTACGAGATGAAGCTAGCCATTCATCGAATGGCACAAAAGCGGGACGACTGTTTGGTGATCATCAAAATCGATGATGTGGATCGTAATAATCTACCTCCAGAACTTATCTCCAATAGCTTTATCGACTGCACGAGTCCCTTGGAACGACCCTTCTGGAAGTCAAAGGTACTCAAACTCTTCGGCCGACCTCGATCCACGAGTGAGTGGATCAGCGACAATAATAACGAGATTACAGTAAGACCAGCCTTTCTGAGAAATTGGAGCATTGAGACCCAGATATCAACAGTGTAACGTAAATATCTCTGATCGTTGTTGTTGGAAACACAAGCGGCTCAATGTCACAAAATGTTGGAGTGCATTTTTGAAAGTTCCTTGCGATTTGGTGAGGACAAGGTTTGCATATGTCCCCTGAATATGACGGATACCTTGGAATTGGACTTCACAATGAACAACCGTTAGGCAAGCGACCGTAGACGGTATACGTTGGATAAAGCTAGTAAAACAAAGCGGAAAACAAAATCAGGAGCCGATGCAAAGATAAGGTTGTTTTAATTTGTGTGCTAACGATTTCCCCTGGCCAAGTTGCTCTTTTCACGCCCAATGGCTATTTGCATTGAAGAATTTATATTTAACAAGATGTCGACCCGAAAAGTAACGTAATATGAACTCGATTGCGAGATCATTCTAAAATGCAAGACAAAAAAACAAAGGTCCTCGAGCGCATCAAATTGCTAACAGATGACGCTTGCTACAAAATTAATGATTTTGGAAACTGAGTTACTGTAGTTAGGCTCAGTCTAGGAAATTGCAAAAACAACGCAAAACGGACAGCATTGGTCCGACGTATTTTCCTTTAATTGCTGTGCATCCCCAGAAAAGAAGAGTTGAATGCGGAGAATTATCAAGACTTGGAAATACTTTAAAACAACAACAATAAAATAAATAAATAAATAAATAATCACCTGAAAAGACTTGTGATGGAATTGTCGTCCTCTTTGGTGGATACAGCGTGGATTTCAAGCTGCTGCCTGGCTAAAATGAAAAAAATGAGCATCCATATAAACCGCAAATGGTTTTCGAATACAAGCTGACACGGCCATATCCCCAATCCTGCTTAGACCGGAGGGGACCTCAAATAAACTGGAGTTGCGCGTAAAACTAAAAAATCAACGCTCATATATAAGGACACCAATTTGGGGTAGCTAGGGCTTTTTCACCACTAAAACATTCCTTTCTGCTCACAAGTAAAACCGGTAACCTGTTAATAAAGACAGGAACTCATGACCAGAAGTCTATTTTACTCCAATACTACATTGTAGGTTTGTATTAAGGAGGCTCGAAAGGGTTTCAACACTTAGAAGACTCTCTGTTTAGATCGAACAACGCTACAACACTGTGTGACATAACAGCAATGTTATGGTACCATATGAAACACCGATTATTTTCAAACAAGATGTGATCATTATTGCGATGTAATAAGTTACCTTGGCAACGGGAAAGCCCAGCAAAACACCCTATATTTTGGATTTAGTTGCTCATATCTCAAAAACGAACTCGGTGACTCCCCTTTTTAATTGCTGAAAAGCGATTAGAAGGCCATGGTAAAACTTTCAGCAAGGTTTAAATAAATTCTGTCCTGACGATTCAGATCTACCTTAAAAAAGTCACAAAATTAAGGTGGCTCTAAATCCGCTGGCCAGAAATTTTTAAAACTTCGCAGAGAGTTTCATTATGCCCTTGTGATAACTTTTCAGAAATAAAAAATGGGGGTTACCCTGTTAGTTTTTGAGATATAAGCTTCCCCGTTGCCACATTGACATATTACGTCACAATAGTGACTGAATCTTGTTCAGCAATAATTCGTGTTTCATTTGGTACCACAATATTGCCAATACATAATACAACGTTGTGGTGCCGATCCTTCTAATGAGAGCATCATTTGGAAGCGATGAAACTGGTTCGAGCCTCCTTAAAGGCCTGGCCAAACCCTCGCAACATTTCAACACAACATCTTGCAACGTTGTTGGGCACAACCTGTTGCATACGTTTGGCAAACCCTGTTGCGATATGTTGCAACATGTTGGATGATGTTATATCAAATTTGAAAATGGTCAAGTTTTTCGTGCAACATTTTGGATGTTGCATGATGTTGTACTCGTTTCGCCACGTTCACGCAACATTGTTGCACTAGGGCATGCGTGTTAGGTCCACTTGTTGCGCGCCAGTGGCTTGGGGCACAAAAACATCGACATGTTGCGTTGAAAATGTCGAAAATGTTGCGTACGTTTGGCCAGCCCGTTCAACACATGTCGCAACATCTTGCAGCATTGCGTTGAAATGTTACGAGCGTTTGGCCAGGCCTTAACGCCCGGGCAAAAGAACGGCCTCAACATCTGTTTCAATACCCGGTTGATTTTGTTGAACTTTCAACCGTGTTGAAACATGTTGAATCAAAGTTGAGTCGATGTTGCATGAATTTAAAAGCGTTTAAACTTTGCTTCAACAACCATTCAACTTTTCTTTTGTTTTCGCGAATGTTGAATGAAGATGAAGGCGTTTGCCCCACTCTTCAACACAAGGGAGCTTCAGCAACAACGACAGAGACGGAAACGAGAACGTCACAAATTTGCATATTTAGTGAGCAAAAGCAATAGCTTTGCACGCTATGCACGTGCATTTTTCATTTTTGTCCATTTCTTTGCAGTCGTCAGCAAAACAACAACGTGCAATAACCAAATTTAAAGTTTTATATGAAGAACGTCAGCACTTGAGAATAAATTTTCATTCCCCTTCCCCCCCCCCCCCCCCCCCAAATTTAAACGTGACCCATATCGGTTTCATTCTTTAGGGACTGCCACACCATTATTGTCAAGTTAAAAAGCTTAGAATAGCCGCGAAGTGATTACAATAACGCGAATCACGTTCTCCCGGCTATAGTTGGGTATGCGCGGTCCCTCAATGACGTATCTATGTTGAACTTCGTGTCTATACTAAAAACGTACTTCATGTTCATAGTAACAATCGCGTCTGCAGCCTGTGATGGTAAAAGAAAAGCAGTAATTCATCACAAGTAACAGCTAAACTATGGAATTTTTAACTCGCCTCCAAATGATAAGACAATGGGGGCATACCGATCACCCTCTACACCCCCACCTCCTCCTACCGCGGGAGATCAAGGTCCCTGTAATTTACAAACCAATACGTGGGAATAGCATTCATCCAGTCGAGCATTAACAATGCTTATGCTTATTATGCTTGTTTTTCGGTTCATTAAAAATATTCGAGTCTGCATTTTCGACACTTAAGACGACGTATTTCTGCAAATTGCTCTCATCAGGGTCAAATCACAAAACATGGATACAAGACACGACACGCTTGTCGTGCGCGAACCATTTTAGTGAAAAATGCCTGCAAAAACGAAGAAGACCGTTTTGGGGACATTATGTTGTGTTATAATCTTTGTGGCGTGGATTGAAGCAAAGGCAGACAGGCTTTTAACACAACATGAGCATTGTCTTGGCGAATGTCGACTAGCTCAAGGAGAAGGCCTGCAAAGAGAATCACAGGTAAATTGCCGGTGGTGGCCTTCTTGAATATTGTACATGTATGTCATTTGGCAGCAAAAATTGGAATTGACGAGCGTATGTGCGACTACTTTACCAAAAGCCTAAAGATCCAGGCTTGCGTTGACAGATTTAAAAAGGTTAAGAATGGCATGGAAGGAATGCATAGTTTTTCGAATCGATCACGTAGTAAAGTAAAGTAAAGTGAAGTAAAATGCCCAGACAAATGTAAAAGGATACCGTATTGCTCATGTAACGTGTTTACTAACAAACTTGCAATTTTTGTTCAGCCAGACTTGATGATTACGTTTCTAGTTTGCACTTGAAAAAGTACCTTTCCGCGGGTAAAACAAATATGAAAAATCGTTGACAAAATAGTCCGCAAAATTGGTGGGAACGAAGATCGCTTTGCCTTGCAGTATCAGAATGTTAAAAATTTTTCTTTTATTCATGATCAACTAATTCCATTTACTGATTTATTATGATGAAACATCTGTTTCAATATTAACATTTGCATGAGTGCGAACAGCAATTCAGTTCCACATGAGAAAAATACTTTTAAATGTTTCAGATTGGACCAATTCAATTTTCCATTTTGATTTTTAAGGAGATTAAATTCTCTTTCTAAGATTTCGATGCCTTATGCCGATCTTTCTAGACGAAGCCCTGAGGCAAAACGCTTTGTTTGTATTTTAGAAAGCCCCTCCATCAGATTAACATTCAAAGCACGCCTCTTATTGTAGAACAAGCCAATGGTCCCTAAAACCTTAGTTTCTAAATTTCAATAGCTCGGAAACTGGCCGGAATCGAGGTTTCAAGCCAATATAATTGACTGTTGGCTTCCGTAACTACGTATACTGCAGTTTATTACTTATCATTTCAATTATTACAAACGGCCGATAATAACCCTCTCTAAGACTTATCGAACGGCAGAATTTTGACGAGTAAAATATGGAACATGAGTTGTTGGACTACTGCTTCCGGCTAAGCAGTAACCTGCATATCAGTACCGCGGTTAACGGCTCTAGCATTTCTAAATCTCTTATTTTCAGAGAACTTGTAACTGATCTAACAGAGTCCAATTCTTGTAATTTAAAATCAGCCAGGAAAAAAATATACGCAACCGATCAAATGGGAGGAATGTTCACGCTCTGCCGGATGCTAATAATCCCTTCTTCCGCCAAGGTTAAAGCAAAATCTTCATTCTTGAACGTTTCGATAGGCACGGCCATCTGAAAAAGCAATAAAGGCATGAAACTTTCCTGTTGGAAAGAAAAAAAAAACATTGTTTTTGTAATGATAGGAAACGAAAGTTCAATGTCTATGCCTCATTAATAGGTTAACCAGAAGAATTTGAAGAAGTTGACAACGGAACCCTATTTGGATTGCCTCTAAGGGTCTATTCATTAAAGCCGACGATTGTTTTCGTCAAAAAAAAAATCGTTTTCTCATTTTTAGCGCCGATCTCGGAGAAAACGGCTGGAAGATTGTTTTAGCGGAGCGCGAGCCAAACATCTTCAGCTATCCTAGCCACTCCGAACTTTAGCGCTGCGTGCTCCCTTAATTTGGCTACACGCTTTTTCAAGCTACCATAGTGATTGGAACGAAATCGTTAGTAGTTACGCTAGTAGTAAAAGTACTTCGCATTCAGTTCAATAATATGTGTCTCAATTCTTACTGGATTTCCAAGAATGTTCCAACCTTAATTTTGCTTTCAGTCGCGGTCTGTTTGCCAAATCGTTTGGCTCAAGGCCACAAAAATGCAAGTACGAAACTGCATATAAGTTAATTCAAAACCAAGATAATTTATCTCGATGTTCATTTTAATGCTATATTCGGGAAACGTTATTACTAAAGGCGTTCAGTTTTTTGTTTCTTTGCAAAAGAATTCTTGTTTTCTTTCCATGATCAATGAGGCTTACAAGCATAAAGTTATTGGAGCAAATGGAATTATAAAGAGGGTTAGAAATGTTACTGTGAAAAGCCCAATTGCAAACAAACGCATAAAAAAACTATAGACTTGCACAATACAACAGTCGAAGAAACTAAGGCTGTATGATAGGGAAACTTACCAAAGCCGTTTCTTTTTAATTTTTCTTTCCTAGCTTGTTTTTTTTTTTCTCGGCACAAACTTACTTGTTTTTCCCATGTTCAACGGGGCATACAAGCATTTTAATGACCAGTCATAGTGGAGCAAAATAAAATTTGAGTCTAGCCAAATTCCTTTTTTTACCTTACACCTAAGCAACTGACTAAATTTGCACTCAGTACAACAGTCCGAAAGAAACCGAGATTTTTAGCTGTTCCGTCACTGTATTTCCCCGCAGCTCATGATCTATCATGAGCTGGAAATGTTATTTTTAATTAATTGTTTTGTCATAATTAATCCACAGAGAGAGAGGAAGCTGTAATTTACACAGATATTGAAAGAATGCATTCACTCATCAGAACTATTTAATAGCATTTATCTATTTATGAAGTAAAAATTAACTTTTCAAGTTATTTAGTTGGGCATATATCTAACGTTATAATGATTGGTAGTATACATACGACACCAGCTAAGACATTGTTTTTGTGCGTTCTGATTGTTTTTAATCAATATTAGTTTTTTTTTATCAAAGTCGAAGTGATCAGAAAAAAATGATATTCCGAGTAAGTGAAATTCCGGTTAGCGTAACCTTAAATTTTCGACTTGGGAAGAAAAACTAACTTTTTCCGTTCGTTTGTTGTTCATCCTGTACGGTATGTAATAAAATGATACTTTTTAGTACCTCAGTATCAGTGAATAATTGTTAAATGACGGTGAACTAGAACTACATATATAAAATGTTAATTATGGATATAGATTACCAATGAAACATGATACAAAATGAATCCTCCGAATACAAAAAAACTGAAAATGCTTTGGTTTTATTTTGCAGATAAATCATGACGTGTTCACTTCATGCAATCGTAAATGCCTCCTTAGAAGAAAACGTGCGTATTTTGAAATTGATAGAATATTTGTTCATAAATCTTCAACAAGTTTTTTTTACAGACCGACTATATCTTTTGCGCCTTCACAAAGGTGTCATTTAAAATTTATAGTTATCGAACAAGGAAGTGATAAGGTTTGCTATCTTGAGTAAAAACTGAGTAATATGTATACAAACGTTTTGAACCCCCTTCCACACGTATCCTGATATTTTCGAAAACGGAGACTTTTTTCTCCGTTCAGT
Source organism: Montipora foliosa (assembly GCF_036669935.1). Lineage (NCBI taxonomy): Eukaryota > Metazoa > Cnidaria > Anthozoa > Scleractinia > Acroporidae > Montipora > Montipora foliosa. The sequence goes on along the minus strand of NC_090877.1, from coordinate 44,066,721 downwards.
TGCCTCACGTCCACGCGAATACGGCGTTTTCAGGGCGCCGAAAAGGAAGGTTTTCAAAACGCGCTCCGTTCTTCAAAAATATTCGGATACGTGAGGATGGCGCCTTAAAATTCTACAACAGAACTTTTAATTAAGCATGACGTCAAAATGGGCCTAGGCAGGTTTGATTCCCTAAACCAAGAAATACACTCATTATTAGTCTCCTAACGTAGTCTTGTTAGGATCAAACATTATTCTTCGGGAAACGATGACAACACGCCAACAGGGCACTATTTTGGCCGCATGACTCAATATAACGCCGATAGAGTGACAGAGATTTTGGAGACCCGACGCTACCTATGGTGCCAGGGGTTTCGGGATGAAAAAAGAAGTGGTTATGGTCTGTCAGTACACTATTTTCTAAATATTAACATCCATCCTGAGACATTTTTGTAGCTTCTCTGATCTTCACAAGCGATAATCGGCATCATTAACTCAAAAATACCTCTTATACAATTATGATCAAAGTAGCGGAGAGAGAATCCGCCTTCCACCACTTTAACTCGGAATCGATTCCCGGATTTGACGTCGCAGGAGGGCTGGCCTTGTTCGTAAACATCTCATCTCCGCGGAGTGGAGGTTTTTCTCTATTGCAGTCTTCGTTGCAGTTTTTCCTTTCAATAAAAAGTCATATTTTTTTACCCTTTATAATATTATTAATATTTAATTTAACACCGTAATATGTTGTTGTTATTATTATTATTATTATTATTATTATTATTATTATTATTATTATTGTTATTATTATTATCTTTTATTTTTTTTGTCCTATTATAATTAGTATTATTAATATAATATAATATATAATATAATAATATATCTTTTTAACATTTATAATGGGATTTTTAGTCTCCTTAAACTCAAAATGATTGTTATTGTTTCATTTAATTTTGGCAGCTCATCGCATCTGGAATGTAAAAGCCAGGAAACGTCGCCAAATTAACTCAATTCAACGGGCCCCTGGTAAGTTTGCGAGTTTCTTTCATTTGAGGTGAATGAAATATCGGAAGGAAGAGTAACATCCGGGAGGATGGCAACGACTACAGCAACTGAAAAGCGACAGAACAATTATTTTGGATAAGGAAAATAACCGTGTAGTTCGAGCAGCACGCATATTTTAAAACAATTTTTTGCAGTACTCTCCAAAGAGACAACTTGTAGTACTGAACCATGTATTGATGTTTCGACGACAAAGGGTGCAATGGAATCGTTTACTCTTTATGTTTAAATCCGTTGGTTCTAACCGAATCATAGGGTAGTTCGCCCATATTATGCAACGTTGACTAGGTGGAATAATCCCAAAATATTTTTAAGACAACGAAAAAGTGCTCTCACAACTACGCCACCCCTTCTAAAACTATAAACGCTATGCTTTTGCTAGCACTGGCGCACAAATCATCAGAAAGAAGGTGAATTAACTCTTGAGAATATACAGACATTCTCGTCACCAGAGCCTCGGATCTTATGCGGTTGATCTGAGGCTCCGGGAAAATCTATGTAGGAGCACATGCGGCGTAGGGTTGTAATATCCAAAAATTGGCCATTTGAATCTCACGTTTCCTGCTCACTCCTCGTGCTAACATGAATGCACCAATCAAAGACGCTTTTCATTGTTCTTCACGAAAACCAACGAGAAGACACCTTGTTTCACCAGGGTTCCCCAGAGCTCTTCTCTGCCTCAGTCATTAGATGCGCAAATATAAGAGAAGAGCTCTGGGGTCGAGATGGAATATACAGAGTAAAAATCAGCACCTTATAAAATAAAGTTGATAAACTGATTAAGAGAATTATATTTATTCACTTAATTGAAGTCTTTTTGAAGTCTTTTCGCCATCATGTTAGCTGTAAAATTAAACTTTTTCAAAGTTCCACCTGCATGCAGCAGAATTGCAGCAGAATTTTGTTTGAACAGAGACCTTTATGTGGATCCATTTCCCACCAGTTTTCTTTTGGAATTCTCATTACACACTGTCAAAACATTGACACTGGTATCGTTCGAAGTTGTGCCTCTTCTCCAAAATTCCATTCTACATTGGCATTAAAGCAGCTGCAGAAGAAAAAACTCTGAGGAAACGATGCCCTGAAACAAAGGATAAATCTGTTGTCTTTGTGCCGATCTCAACACTACCCAACTCGTTTACAAAGGTACCTGACCACGTGCACTATCAATGGATCTTTAGCACAGCATTGGGTTCTTTCGTTTCTGCCTTCACCGTTAACATGGTGATGGAGATGTGGAACAAAGAGCTCAGTCTTTTCAAGTTGAAATAATAACTTTTTCAAGCGTATTTGTGGTTGTCTTGCAGTGTGCCCTGTACCAGAACCGTCCATGGAATGGCATCCGACACGTACAAGTATTAAAGCAGCCATTTTCCAATATGAAAACTCCGACGACTGGTTTCTCAATGTAACGTGGCCACCCATGAATGGTAAGTGATTTAGTTCTACAAACGCTATTTAAACTAGATTGAAACTTGATGCTTGCAAGAAACAATAGGCCTTTTGCAACAAACGATCACATGGTACAAAATCCGCCATGCTGGAGGGCAAGCTCATTATTATTCACCCACTGGGACATTAAAACAAAGAGACCTGAACCAGTCAAGCTTGACTGGCCTTTTACAGAATTCAGTTAAAGTGCTACTATGACCAAAAAATCAATTCTATTTTTCTTTGGATTTCAAAGCTATATTAACGAAACACTAAGTGACCCAAGGTTTAAGCCCTGATTTCAAAGAGATACGTGCTTATTTTGACTGGAATTTTCCTATTTAATGGTCCGCCATTTATTCAGGGAGCTGGATCGAGGAGAAAATGACGTCAGAGTTTTAAGAATGCAATGCGTGTGTACGCGGCTGAATTGATATGCAGCATGGGAGTTTCGGGCTTTCAGAATTTTGAGCTCGAGTTTGTATAAATTATATAGTTAGCTGGATTGAGGGTGATAATCATTTTCTAGGTTAATATGGTCCATGGAAGACTTTTAAACGCGTGTTTTGCATATATAATAAGCTGCAATTACACGCTGAAAGTTCAAGGCTAGTGAGTAAATGACGTCACTTTTCCCTGGATCAAACCTTCTGAAGTCCGATCGGTCAGTTTTGAACACTCAAAGTAAACAGCCTTTGGATAAAAACCAAAGCTCAAAAGTTTTGCCTCTGAGGTGTTAAAAACAAACACATTTTCAAAATCTGAAGAAAAAAAGAAAGAGACAGTTTTTTTTAATCTTTGTAGCAATCACACGAGGCAAATCAAATGTATTTGCTGAATAGATTAGCCAGTCTTTCTTTGTCGCATAAAAGTTCGGCAGTAATCAACACCAGGAAGTAAAAATTCAGATGAAATGATGTCACGCAAAAATTGCTCGTGTGGACACTTGCTCAGTAATACTGTTTTTATGTGAGTCGCTATTCCTGGCGCGTAACAACAAAGATATTTGGAAAAATAGCCATCACATTCCAAAAACACACCAGTAAATATGTTAACGAAAGCTACTCTAACACTGAGACTGCCAAATAAGATCAAGTTGTTCGCGGTGTGTGCGAGGCGTGCACAATGGCACCGACATTCACAGAAAAGTAGTTCAGTCCTATTGCCGAACTGAATTGGTTTTGTTTACGAGAAAATAATCCAAAAAACGGCCATTTACCTCCAGTCATTTTGCGAGTTTAAGGTACATTACGGAGGGAAAAGACCACCCTTTCAATTGGAGTTCCAAGTCCATGTCACCCTGCTGAGGTCCCTTCAACAGGGACCGCAGAGACCTTTTTAAAGTAGTACATCTAAAAGACAAACAAACATCAAATTCATTATGATGAAGACTAGCTGAGTCGAAAGCTCAATTTGTTTTCCTTATCAGTGTAGTTTCAACAACTTCATTATCAGTGATATCAAGCACTAAGAGGTTATCGCTACAGAACTACCAGCAACCCCCCCCCCCCCCCCCCTCAGTCCACCCTTTCAATCAGAAGGACACAAAAAAATTATTTCAGTAACAATTCTGCGTATAAAATTTTAGATTCGATAGGTACCTGGAAAAACATTGTCTTTCGACTGAAAGTGGATACTAATGACAGCGGCGTCGACATGGACTGTTACATATTACCAAAAGTAAGTGGATAAGTATTTAGAACGTTCCAAATCATTCAAGATAACATCAACATTCCGAAACGGTCAGCCTCCGTGCCTCATCAGCAATGAAAAAGGAGTAGTCACAATCGCGTGACCTTCGTTTTTTTGAGCAAAAGAGGTGGGTCCTGAAGAGGGGGTGCCAATCCCATTTCTCAGCCCAATTTCTTTCCGAATCCCATTTCCCAGCTTCAAAATCCCATTCCCACTGGCATTATGCAGGAAAATCCCACTGTTCTACATAACCAGCTCTTTTGTTTTTACATCGCGACATTTTTTGAAATTGAGACTGGATACCTCTTTCGAAAACAACCCCGAACGATGTCCCGAAAGATTCACGGATATATTAAGGTGGTAATTTAAACTTTTATTTTCTTTGAAGGTTAAGCCTTAAAACAACATCAACACAACTTTTAAAATTAGATTTCCATTCTTTTTTTTTTAATAAGGGCCAAAAAAAACAATCTTAAAAAAAAAACCTAAAGTAACATTTATAAAAACGTCTATTTCTTTTATGAAGAAATTGTCAGGATTTGGATATAAAAAAATATCTATTGTAAACAAAGGCTGCAAAATGAGTCGATCTCTATCCATTGTCTATCCAGAACTGTGTATTATTAACCATGTAATGAGCAAAATACTCTAGAAGAGAACCACTTGTTTGAAATAAGCAACTTTGTTCGGGACCATCATCGCTTGCCAAAAATTTTTGTCGTTTCTCCGTAGGCTCGAAATACTCATTGATTTTCTTCGGTTGTTCATTGGCCTTCGGCGGATTACAATTATGAACTCGCCGGAAGTATTCTAAATGACCTGCGGCAGTCCCTTTTACAGTCGTCCAATTTCGGAGATTTCCCACATTCGTAGGCATTCAATTCTTGTTTCCATCTTTCGACAGCCTTGTGTCGTTTGTCTGTAACAGCAATTCTCTCAACCTGAAAAGCGTTTTTGGCAAATTTTCTTGTTTGTCACTCTCAGAGTCAGTGGATTTATTTACGATCTTTTCCCTGTGGCAGTTGCTTTCCTGACGAGATACATGACCGTGGGGCTTCCGTTCCTGGCACGCTTGGCAATCTCTGTTTAAACACGATCTTTACAGGTCTTACAGAGCCCTTTCTGAAACATGACTTGGCGTTGAATCACCTTGACAGACAATGAAGTGCACGAAGCCCTCTGGAACATTTCCAATTTTTTCTTTAGTTCTAAACATACAGGGGCTTTTGCTGAGATTCCTCCTTTAGTGAAATCGATGTAAAACACTTCCACGGCAAAATCTGCAAATCCTCTGCGTCTACTCTATTCATCTAAACCACACATTGTACGAATATTATCTCCACCTGGGTTACTGAACAATCCAACAGTATCGTATAAACTCTTGTTCTTAGGCCATCGTAGCTTGCATGATTAAGAAAATAACACAAACAGCGGTGATAAACATTGTATTCCAACGCATTTTTATAAAACTTGACGTTCGTATGCTAGTCAACACACTATTTACTATTATATATATTTTTCAAAAATTGAAAAGGTCACTTTTATAAAGTGTGTTGACTATCATACGAAACGTCAAGTTTTATAAAAATGCGTTGGAATACAATATTTATCACCCCTGTTTGTGTAATTGCTTAATCCAACAGTAATTCTAGTTTACAGTTCTCGGTGTGAATAACAACATTTGAGCCAAAATATACTTGATTTCCACAACAACGGTGCGAGTTCTGCACGACGAGCCATCTCCTCCCGCCAGTTTGCTTGTACACAAGCGGATACGCATGCTCAGAGACTTTGATTTGGTTGCAACCGCTGTGCACAGTCTGCTGCTTGTCGTTCCTTCCGAAGAGCGAGAAGATTTGACTACGAGAGTCTACGAGATTACTCAAACATATTGACCGCAAGACGAGGGCAAGAATATGGGCATCAAAAACACCAGAAACGTTTTTAATATTTAAAAATATTAAATAACGTTTTCTGGTGTTTTTCAAACCAAGGGAATTATCTAATCGTCGACTGAACACGCTTAAACACAATTATCCGATTCCCATTTCATTTTTTTTTTTCCCAATTCCCAGTGAGCAAATCCCAGTCCCAGTGAGTCAATTAAATTTTCCCAGGGCTAAAACAGACCAATCCCAGTTCCCATTTTACCCCTTCAGGACCCTCAAGAAGAAGTTTTGCTTTAAAAAAGGACGATCAGAGGGTAAAGCCTGTAGATTTACAAAATTGATATCATATGCCTGGCTCACTCTAGGTTTACCATTGCTTGGCTATAAAACATTTCAAAAACTCAAAGAAACCATTTGTCGAGCGACAAAATTTTGTGCAAAACCTGCAAAAATTTTATTTGTCTAACGTTCGCCTTAAATTTCCTCTTTTTTTTGTTGTCAGAGGCCAGACATGTTTTCGTTGCAAATCTCACTGCGTTGAACTATAAATATGACATAACGATATTGCTATAGAGGTACATGGTGGTTTTAAAATTTCTTTTTATTTTTCCTTTTCATAGGTAATTTGTGAAGCATAATAATGTGACTTAGACATGATGTTTACCTTTTGACCTCTGCAGTAGCCCATTGACCTTGAAGCGTTTAAATTCTGGTTCAGAGCTGGAGTTTTCTCCTTATTGGGGTGTAATGTGTTCGAGCATTTTCGCCCGCTTGCCAGCATCCCATCGATCTTATTTTTGTCCATATATTGGGAAAATAAAATTGTTGTCCTAAAATCCCCAGGCTGTGTTCCAAGGGGAAAAGAGTGGCAAGTTACACGGCGTGTATAGTGCACTTGCTCTATTTCAGACCTACAACCCCACCCTTCAAACTGATACTTTAAATGCCTTCACCGAGTTCTTTCACGGAAAACTCAATGGAACCCAACAAAATGACCCGCTTTCCAACTGGTGGTGTTTTATACAAAAATTTGGTTTTTAGCAACGGAAGTTTGATAATGTGAATTGGCCCACGCGTACAGAGATTCTAAAAGCTGACTTTTTCGAGCGTTAGCCGTCGCTCTGACGAAAGGGGCTAACGCTACGAAAACGTCAGCTTTTCAGAAATCTCTGTACGGTGGCCATTCACATTATCCAAACTCCGTTGACTAAAACCAAATTTTTGTTATACTACTTCCCCCCACACCGGACGCAGCACCACAGTTTCTTTAGAAAACTACCACATTCATTCATGTGTGGTTTTATAGCTCCGTTGGGAGAGCATCGGCACCGACATCCGCAGAGCTCAACGGGTTCTTTTACGCTTTTTTGAAGCCACCTTAATTTTAAATAATTAGGTTTGTATAAGAGACAACTTGCTTTTAAATTGTATCTCTCTTTCGATTTATTGGTACGCAGTTCTTGGGAGATGGCCATGGCACAAATCGCTGGCACATTTTAAATGGTTGTCCGATTTCCCGTTCCGTGCATATGGCGAGGGCTACTGAAATTTAAATATCTGATCAATTCAGCTTCAGACAGTGGGAAAAAAACTGTTTTGCTATTCGACGTCACGTCAACTTTTGGCAAAAAACGATTTACTTTAATTTAGTTATACTTCGTCCACTGCTGGCCGCTGTGAACGGAAATGGAAAACAATACGCCCAAATACTTTATAGTATCTGACGTGATGTTTTCGTCGCCGACGTCCGCACGTCGATCTTAAAGGAAGTTTCCATATGGGGGGGAAAAAATCAATTATTAATTGCAATCTATTTTGATGGATAGTAATCAATAATAAGCGATTTAGTATCCTTGTATTGGTTTCATATCAACAAAAATCGATACTCATCTCACCTCACCAAATAGTCTTAATGTGCTACTTGATTATTATTGATTTTTATAGATAATCAATAAACTAATCTGTAATACGTGTATAGTACTTAGGACGCTTTAATGGTAAACTGTAGTAAAATGCTAACAAATTTGAAACATGTAATTTGTGATAATATAAATGCATACGTGAGCAATAAAGTTTTGTGAATGGTTTGTTAATTTCTGACATGGCGCGTTTTATTGAAAGTAACGATAAAACAAAATTTTCATACTCAATAAACTCACTAGTAATCCATAGTTATCAATGATATCGAATAAAAAATCATAATACCCACTCAACTTTTAGGCATTAATTTTTATCGATTTCCAATATCAAATCAATTAATTGTTATATTGAGTATTAATTGATTTTATTTGAATATTGATTTTTCTGTGTGTTTCCTTTCTGTACTCCTAGATGCACAGCCTTCCGTACAATAGCAGCGGGTGGGAGCTTTATATGGTTTACGGTAAGTAAATAAATCACGTTGCCTTGCAGTTGAGACGGGTAGAGTTTGAACAATCCTTTTTTCGAATCATACATTCGATCTCAGGGGGGGGGGGAAACATAGAGCAACGAGCAAGCGTACAACATTCACAAAGTCACTTCTAAAAAGACTCAGACTCAGTTTTAAACGAGTTTATTTATACGTTTCAGCTCGCATGAATGACCTTTTGAATTTCGCCCCAATCCCAAGTGTAACAATGCTACCATTAATTATGGAGGGAAAATCCTTTCCTTTAATCACTCTAAAATAACTCCTCTGAACTGGAAACGCCGTGCAACATATATATAATGCAATTGTTTACTCTCGACCGCCAAGGACTTCCTGCAGACGCCTAATAAAAATATCAAACAACAAACAAAAGTGCTAGTCCTCAGATCAGTTATATGTGACCTGAAGAACCGCCAGGGCGGTGTGAAACGCTTGGCTTCCAAAGCAAAGAAAAGGGATTCTCCTATTTTTTCTTTTCAAAGCTTATCATTAATAGGGTAAACGCGTACATGGTAAACCACTATGATGCCTCCATACTAAACAATAGAGTCTGAATGAATATGATCACAAAATGCCCTCCAAGAAAACATACCAGGATGCTCGCAAGAGAATTGAGGAAGTTATGCAAAATGAAAACAATGGTAATTCCTATTGTAATCGGAACATTTGGAACAGTTCCATAGGATTTAAAAGGAGAGTAAAGAATATTGGTATAGAGACAAAGATAGACGAAGCTTCAGAAAGTGTGGACACTTGACACTTGCTGTTTACCAAGCTTTCCTGGAGTACTGAAGTTCCATTGGACATCCTAAGTGCGAAACCAAGATAATACTAATACTAATTAAAACAATAATATAATAGTAATAATAATAAGCGCAGTGGGCAGCGGCTAGGGTCTGGCATGGGCTCGCCCTAGAATGGCAGTAAGGCGCCTTCCTTCCATCCACTAGCCGGGGTGTGTCACAGTTGGGCCTGTGTTATTACACCCGTAGCCCCCCTCGTCAGGGTAGCGACATTGGCGGTTATGTCGACCAACTCGATACCAGTTCTGGCACTCGGCAGTGATGTCCTCGTCAACTCGGCAGCAGCTCTTGCACCCCGGCAGTGATGTCTTCGTCAACTCGCCAACATCTCTGGCAACAAGCAACAGAAGAATTATTCAGTCGTATCAACTATGTTTTGCCACTGGGAACATGATCTTCTGCCAAGGGACACTTGTGAAGTTTGGATTAATTGAGAGCACAGTGATCCTTTTTAATTTCATACTCCTTAACAATGCGCAAATCTTTTACCTTTCATATAGTCGAGCTTGTTTTCGTAGTGTAGTGGTTATCACGTCCGCCTCACACGCGGAAGGTCGCAGGTTCAAGTCCTGCCGAAAACAAAATGCATTTTTAAGGAACCTATACCTGAAGCCAAACGACCATAACTCGAGGTTTCTTATTTGAAGTCTGCTACACCTTGTTTATTCCAGCCCAACTACCTGCAGTCCCGCATTCTCCAAAGTCCATTGATCATCTGTTTTCAAATCGAAGAAAGAAACCCTTCCACTGGTCGTAGTGGTGTGCTATGTCTGAATTGTCTCATTTGTTAATGACCCACGTGACTGAAGTAGCTGTGTTGAGGCAATTCGCGTTTTAACGGGTACCGATGGTCAGACCCAGACGGACAGAAGGAAAGTGCATTTTGCAACTCCCGCTCTAGTAATTTTGCAACACAGAGGGCGTGACGGCAGCTTTCTCTGCAACGGCCTGTTGGTCTAGTGGCATGATTCTCGCTTTGGGTGCGAGAGGTCCCGGGTTCGACTCCCGGACAGGCCCTTATATACCCAACAATGTTCATAGATCAACAACTTCCGGTCATTATCACGCCCCAACATACGGGACACTCTTCTTTTGCCATTGGAGGTAAACGTATCAAATTTATTCATCAATTGGGAAAGCTTGGCCAATTCGTCTCACCCTTGCGCATGATTAGTACATTAAAGCCACAAACGTGTCACACCTATCGTATAAACTCTTGTTCTTAGGCCATCGTAGCTTGATTAAGAAAATAACACAAACAGCGCTGATAAACATTGTATTCCAACGCATTTTTATAAAACTTGACGTTTCGTATGTGTATGTGTATGTCTGTTGACTAGCATACGAAACGTCAAGTTTTATAAAAATGCGTTGGAATACAATGTTTATCACCGCTGTTTTGTGTGTCACACCTAACCTCCCGTTGTTGTTCATGATCCAATTAAGAAACTTGAAGCAAGCATAGGATGGTCACTTTCTGGTCTAGTTGTCTTCTAAACCGTAGAGCTGGATGACATGAAACTCTCGTACTCATAAGATCAAACGTTCACAAGTGGTCTTGTGACATTTTCATAGCTGGTCGATGGTGTCACTCTCGTGCCTACTCCTTAGCTTTCTTCCAACTTGATGCTCTCTTCAATAATATATCTGATCACAGAAGACGAGGTGTCGAGGCAAAAACAGAGGATGGAAATGAGAAGCTCAAGGCTATCGCGGTGGCTAACATTTAAGTGCAAATCGCATAATTATCACTTATCATGGTTTCGGGTTACGAAGTGGATTTTTTAGTCGTGAGTCGGACAGCTATTTGACCCCCCCCCCCCCCTTTGGCTATTTTGATTTGCAATCGAAACTTTTTAGCCTTGTTGCCAGACGTTAAAAAAATTAGGTCTTCAAGGTGAGGCTGAGAGATGAACCAACACCGCCTGTCCATCTCTAGGTATCATCCACTATGTGGTAATAGCGATTGGAGCAGTGATTGGTTCAGTTTTGTGTATTACACAGTCTACAGAATCTTACAGAAACCAAAGCCTGAAGCCATGAAGGTTGAGTATTATCGTTATTTTATGTCTAAGTGAACAAACGTTTTCAAAATAGATGTCACATTAAAACTTAAACGTCAAAAAGGAACGGCCTTTCGACCTTTCGACATCCAAGCTCAGGCAAAAATTGTTGCCTGCATATGTTTATATACAATTCCAGGAGCCATCTGGAGCGTGCAACTTCCGTTTACAAGCGTCTGTGAAACGGCGTTTCACAAGTAGGTTTATTTTTAGACTAGACCTTCCCGCGAATTCAGGTCAAAAAACAAAGGCAGTTCCGGTTCGGTGACCCCTATGACGTCAGCTTAATTTCTTGTAATGGTCATCGGGCTCCTGTGGGAGTCTCATTCGCGGGAATTCAATCTAAAAATAAACGAGTCTGTGGAAAACGCCGTAACACGCAAACAGTAGAGTTGTAGGCTCCGGGTCATGGGTTCCGGACATTGTCTAAAATAATGCTAAGCTAACTTCACTCTAAATGACCTCAATTCTAAAACTACGTCACTTTAAAAATATGTTTCACCTTTTCATCGTCTTTTTATCGCCTTAGCGTTTCTTTTAACAGTGACGCTGTAATTTCTTGTCTTGTTTTTTATGCAAAAAATTCTTGTTTTGTGTTTGTAGTAAAGTATCTTCATTAGACTCTTTTGGAATTGTAAATAAAGATATGAAGAAGCAACAACTTTTCCTTAAGCTTACCGTTAATTTAATTGTGAAATTTACGGGGGGTCTAATTTGCAGGTCGCAAGTCGCAGGATAGCAGGTCGCAGGTCGCGGGTTGCAGGTCATTGTTTCACAAATACAAGAGAGTATCCTAAACATTCTTAAAAGCTAACCTTAGGCCTAATTAGGCTTAAACACAAGTTTTTAGGCCTAAGGTTAGCTTTAAAGACTGTTTAGGATACGTTCTGTATTGAGTGAAAAACAATGACCTGCAACCCGCGACCTGCGACCGGCAAATTTAGACCCGCCCCGTGAAATTTATGTTCAGCGTTAAAATTAAACCATTAAGCTTGGTTTTAACTAGCGACGGACGCATAAGCACAAGGCCTAAGCTAAAGCACAAGCCATCTAGAGGATAATTTTATGTTCGGAGAGGCAAGAACTATAACCTCACGAGTTAGCGCAGCGAACAAGTGGGATGTTGTTCTTTCCTCGAGACACATAAAATCCATTTCTTCGAGCTAACGTGTAATTTTCTTTTTTCTTTTTTTACTCACCATTTTCCTTTCTAACACCGAAGCCACAAAAATGGTACCGCAAATTCTTGCAGCTCGGCGGCAGGACTTTGTTTAATCTTCACTTGCAAGGAACTCCTTGGATAATTTTAAGTTGTATGAAGTTTTTATTCTTCGCAAGCGCAGTAGACCACCACTAATTGAAGGATATTGCTTCAGCTCTGGCTAGCACCAGTTACCAAGGTAAAACAGATTGGCAAGGGCACGTGAGTTTTTACTGTTATAGAGACTTGCAGCAGGGACTGCCATTAAAACCTTGGCCTCGACGTATTAGTTAACTTTCCTCACATTGTTTCTTCTGGAGTTTGTGTCACTAGGTTACGAGTACGCCGCGTTCATTGTATTCAGCTACGACGACAGGGAATGGATGCAGAAGATTCTTCACATTTGGAAAGAACAACATCTCATGAAGTGCTGTGTACACTTCAGTGACTTTCAAGGTGGTGTACCGTTCGTTGAAGAAATGGCTAGATGTCATCAACAACAGTCCAAAAAGTCCCTAGTCTTATTTTCAAAACATTTCTGTTGAAAAGCAAGTTCGGCGATTAAGAGATGAAGCTAGCCATTCAGTCGAACTGCACAAAAGCGGGACGAACCTGTTTGGTGATCATCAAAATCGAAGATGTGGATCGTAATAATCCTACCTCCCGAACTTATCTCCAATAGCTTTATCGACTGCCACGAGTCCCTTGGAACGACCCTTCTGGAAGGTCAAAGGTACTCAAAAATCTGCGGCCCGCCTCGATCCACGAGTGATGAGTGGGATCAGCGACAATAATAAACGAGATTACAGTAAGACCAGCCTTTCTGAGAATTGGAGCATTGAGACCCAGATATCAACAGTGTAACGTAAATATCTCTGATCGTTGTTGTGGAAACACCAGCGGCTCAATGTCACAAAAATGTTGGAGTGCAATTTTTGAAAGTTCCTTGCGATTTGGTGGAGGACAAGGTTTGAATATGTCCCCTGAATAGGACGGATACCGGGAATTGGACTTCACCCAATGAACAACCGTTAGGCAAGCGACCGTAGACGGTATACGTTGGATAAAGCTAGTAAAACAAAGCGGAAAACAAAATCAGGAGCCGATGCAAAGATAAGGTTGTTTTAATTTTGTTGGGCTAAACGATTATCCCTGGCCAAGTTGCTCTTTTCACGCCCAATGGCTATTTGCATTGAAGAATTTATATTAACAAGATGTCGACCCGAAAAGTAACGTAATATGAACTCGATTGCGAGATTCATTCTAAAATGCAAGACAAAAAAAAACAAAGGTCCTCGAGCGCATCAAATTGCTAACAGATGCCGCTTGCTACAAAATTAATGATTTTGGAAAACTGAGGTACTGTAGTTAGGGCTCAGTCTAGGAAATTGCAAAAACAACGCAAAACGGACCAGGCATTGGTCAGACGTTATTTTCCTTTAATTGCTGTGCATCCCCAGAAAAGAAGAGGGTTGAATGCGGAGGGAATTATCAAGAACTGGTGGATAATACTTTAAAACAACAACAAGTAAAATAAATAAATAAATATAATAATCACCTGAAAAGACTTGTGATGGAATTGGTCGTCCTCTTTGGTGGATACAGCGTGGATTTCAAGGCTGCTGCCTGGCTTAAAATGGAAAAAATGAGCATCCAATAAACCGCAATGGTGTTGTAGAATACAACGCTGACACGGCCATATCCCAATCCTGCTTAGACCGGAGGGGACCCTCAAAATAAACTGGAGTTGTCGCGTAAAAAACTAAAAATCAAAAACGCTCATATATAAGGACACCAATTTGGGGGTAGCTAGGGCTTTTTCACACCACTAAAAACATTCCTTTCTGCTCAACAATTGTAAAACCTGTAACCTGTTACTAAAGACAGGAACCTCATGACCAGAAGTCTATTGTTACTCCAATACTACATTGTAAGGTTTGTAATTAAGTGAGGGCGTCGAAAAGGGGTGTTCAAACACTTAGAAGACTCTCTGTTTAGATCGAACAAACGCTACAACACTGTGTGACATAACAGCAATGTTATGGTACCATATGGAAACACCGATTATTTTCAAACAAGGAAAAAATGTGATCATTATTGCGATGTAATAAGTTACCTTGGCAACGGGAAAGCCCAGCAAAACACCTATATTTTGGATTTAGTTGCTCATATCTCAAAAACGAACTCGGTGACTCCCTTTTTAATTGCTGAAAAGCGATTAGAAGGCCATGGTAAAACTTTCAGCAAGGTTTAAATAAATTCTGTCCTGACGATTTCAGATCTACCTTAAAAAAGTCACAAAATTAAGGTGGCTCTAAAATCCGCTGGCCAGAAATTTTTAAAACTTCGCAGAGAGTTTCATTATGCCCTTGTGATAACTTTTCAGAAATAAAAAATGGGGGTTACCCTGTTAGTTTTTGAGATATAAGCTTCCCCGTTGCCACATTGACATATTACGTCACAATAGTGACTGAATCTGTTCAGCAATAATTCGTGTTTCATTTGGTACCACAATATTGCCAATACATAATACAACGTTGTGTGTGCCGATCCTTCTAATGAGAGCATCATTTGGAAGCGATTGAAAACTGGTTCGAGCCTCCTTAAAGGCCTGGCCAAACCCTCGCAACATTTCAACACAACATCTTGCAACGTTGTTGGGCACAACCTGTTGCATACGTTTGGCAAACCCTGTTGCGATATGTTGCAACATGTTGGATGATGTTATATCAAATTTGAAAATGGTCAAGTTTTTCGTGCAACATTTTGGATGTTGCATGATGTTGTACTCGTTTCGCCACGTTCACGCAACATTGTTGCACTAGGGCATGCGTGTTAGGTCCACTTGTTGCGCGCCAGTGGCTTGGGGCACAAAAACATCGACATGTTGCGTTGAAAATGTCGAAAATGTTGCGTACGTTGGCCAGCCCGTTCAACACCATGTCGCAACATCTTGCAGCATTGCGTTTGAAATGTTACGAGCGTTTGGCCAGGCCTTAACGCCCGGGCAAAAGAACGGCCTCAACATCTGTTTCAATACCCGGTTGATTTTGTTGAACTTTCAACCGTGTTGAAACATGTTGAATCAAAGTTGAGTCGATGTTGCATGAATTTAAAAGCGTTTAAACTTTGCTTCAACAACCATTCAACTTTTCTTTTGTTTTCGCGAATGTTGAATGAAGATGAAGGCGTTTTGCCCCACTCTTCAACACAAGGGAGCTTCAGCAACAACGACAGAGACGGAAACGAGAACGTCACAAATTTGCATATTTAGTGAGCAAAAGCAATAGCTTTGCACGCTATGCACGTGCAGTTTTCATTTTTGTCCATTTCTTTGCAGTCGTCAGCAAAACAACAACGTGCAATAACCAAAATTTAATTTTTTTTTGAAGAACGTCAGCACTTGAGAATAAATTTTCATTCCCCGTCCCCCCCCCCCCCCCCCCAAATTTAAACGTGACCCATATCGGTTTCATTCTTTAGGGACTGCCACACCATTATTGTCAAGTTAAAAAGCTTAGAATAGCCGCGAAGTGATTACAATAACGCGAATCACGTTCTCCCGGCTATAGTTGGGTATGCGCGGTCCCTCAATGACGTATCTATGTTGAACTTCGTGTCTATACTAAAAACGTACTTCATGTTCATAGTAACAATCGCGTCTGCAGCCTGTGATGGTAAAAGAAAAGCAGTAATTCATCACAAGTAACAGCTAAACTATGGAATTTTTAACTCGCCTCCAAATGATAAGACAATGGGGGCATACCGATCACCCTCTACACCCCCACCTCCTCCTACCGCGGGAGATCAAGGTCCCTGTAATTTACAAACCAATACGTGGGAATAGCATTCATCCAGTCGAGCATTAACAATGCTTATGCTTATTATGCTTGTTTTTCGGTTCATTAAAAATATTCGAGTCTGCATTTTCGACACTTAAGACGACGTATTTCTGCAAATTGCTCTCATCAGGGTCAAATCACAAAACATGGATACAAGACACGACACGCTTGTCGTGCGCGAACCATTTTAGTGAAAAATGCCTGCAAAAACGAAGAAGACCGTTTTGGGGACATTATGTTGTGTTATAATCTTTGTGGCGTGGATTGAAGCAAAGGCAGACAGGCTTTTAACACAACATGAGCATTGTCTTGGCGAATGTCGACTAGCTCAAGGAGAAGGCCTGCAAAGAGAATCACAGGTAAATTGCCGGTGGTGGCCTTCTTGAATATTGTACATGTATGTCATTTGGCAGCAAAAATTGGAATTGACGAGCGTATGTGCGACTACTTTACCAAAAGCCTAAAGATCCAGGCTTGCGTTGACAGATTTAAAAAGGTTAAGAATGGCATGGAAGGAATGCATAGTTTTTCGAATCGATCACGTAGTAAAGTAAAGTAAAGTGAAGTAAAATGCCCAGACAAATGTAAAAGGATACCGTATTGCTCATGTAACGTGTTTACTAACAAACTTGCAATTTTTGTTCAGCCAGACTTGATGATTACGTTTCTAGTTTGCACTTGAAAAAGTACCTTTCCGCGGGTAAAACAAATATGAAAAATCGTTGACAAAATAGTCCGCAAAATTGGTGGGAACGAAGATCGCTTTGCCTTGCAGTATCAGAATGTTAAAAATTTTTCTTTTATTCATGATCAACTAATTCCATTTACTGATTTATTATGATGAAACATCTGTTTCAATATTAACATTTGCATGAGTGCGAACAGCAATTCAGTTCCACATGAGAAAAATACTTTTAAATGTTTCAGATTGGACCAATTCAATTTTCCATTTTGATTTTTAAGGAGATTAAATTCTCTTTCTAAGATTTCGATGCCTTATGCCGATCTTTCTAGACGAAGCCCTGAGGCAAAACGCTTTGTTTGTATTTTAGAAAGCCCCTCCATCAGATTAACATTCAAAGCACGCCTCTTATTGTAGAACAAGCCAATGGTCCCTAAAACCTTAGTTTCTAAATTTCAATAGCTCGGAAACTGGCCGGAATCGAGGTTTCAAGCCAATATAATTGACTGTTGGCTTCCGTAACTACGTATACTGCAGTTTATTACTTATCATTTCAATTATTACAAACGGCCGATAATAACCCTCTCTAAGACTTATCGAACGGCAGAATTTTGACGAGTAAAATATGGAACATGAGTTGTTGGACTACTGCTTCCGGCTAAGCAGTAACCTGCATATCAGTACCGCGGTTAACGGCTCTAGCATTTCTAAATCTCTTATTTTCAGAGAACTTGTAACTGATCTAACAGAGTCCAATTCTTGTAATTTAAAATCAGCCAGGAAAAAAATATACGCAACCGATCAAATGGGAGGAATGTTCACGCTCTGCCGGATGCTAATAATCCCTTCTTCCGCCAAGGTTAAAGCAAAATCTTCATTCTTGAACGTTTCGATAGGCACGGCCATCTGAAAAAGCAATAAAGGCATGAAACTTTCCTGTTGGAAAGAAAAAAAAAACATTGTTTTTGTAATGATAGGAAACGAAAGTTCAATGTCTATGCCTCATTAATAGGTTAACCAGAAGAATTTGAAGAAGTTGACAACGGAACCCTATTTGGATTGCCTCTAAGGGTCTATTCATTAAAGCCGACGATTGTTTTCGTCAAAAAAAAAATCGTTTTCTCATTTTTAGCGCCGATCTCGGAGAAAACGGCTGGAAGATTGTTTTAGCGGAGCGCGAGCCAAACATCTTCAGCTATCCTAGCCACTCCGAACTTTAGCGCTGCGTGCTCCCTTAATTTGGCTACACGCTTTTTCAAGCTACCATAGTGATTGGAACGAAATCGTTAGTAGTTACGCTAGTAGTAAAAGTACTTCGCATTCAGTTCAATAATATGTGTCTCAATTCTTACTGGATTTCCAAGAATGTTCCAACCTTAATTTTGCTTTCAGTCGCGGTCTGTTTGCCAAATCGTTTGGCTCAAGGCCACAAAAATGCAAGTACGAAACTGCATATAAGTTAATTCAAACCAAGATAATTTATCTCGATGTTCATTTTAATGCTATATTCGGGAAACGTTATTACTAAAGGCGTTCAGTTTTTTGTTTCTTTGCAAAAGAATTCTTGTTTTCTTTCCATGATCAATGAGGCTTACAAGCATAAAGTTATTGGAGCAAATGGAATTATAAAGAGGGTTAGAAATGTTACTGTGAAAAGCCCAATTGCAAACAAACGCATAAAAAACTATAGACTTGCACAATACAACAGTCGAAGAAACTAAGGCTGTATGATAGGGAAACTTACCAAAGCCGTTTCTTTTTAATTTTTCTTTCCTAGCTTGTTTTTTTTTTCTCGGCACAAACTTACTTGTTTTTCCCATGTTCAACGGGGCATACAAGCATTTTAATGACCAGTCATAGTGGAGCAAAATAAAATTTGAGTCTAGCCAAATTCCTTTTTTTACCTTACACCTAAGCAACTGACTAAATTTGCACTCAGTACAACAGTCCGAAAGAAACCGAGATTTTTAGCTGTTCCGTCACTGTATTTCCCCGCAGCTCATGATCTATCATGAGCTGGAAATGTTTTTTAATTAATTGTTTTGTCATAATTAATCCACAGAGAGAGAGGAAGCTGTAATTTACACAGATATTGAAAGAATGCATTCACTCATCAGAACTATTTAATAGCATTTATCTATTTATGAAGTAAAAATTAACTTTTCAAGTTATTTAGTTGGGCATATATCTAACGTTATAATGATTGGTAGTATACATACGACACCAGCTAAGACATTGTTTTTGTGCGTTCTGATTGTTTTTAATCAATATTAGTTTTTTTTTTTATCAAAGTCGAAGTGATCAGAAAAAAATGATATTCCGAGTAAGTGAAATTCCGGTTAGCGTAACCTTAAATTTTCGACTTGGGAAGAAAAACTAACTTTTTCCGTTCGTTTGTTGTTCATCCTGTACGGTATGTAATAAAATGATACTTTTTAGTACCTCAGTATCAGTGAATAATTGTTAAATGACGGTGAACTAGAACTACATATATAAAATGTTAATTATGGATATAGATTACCAATGAAACATGATACAAAATGAATCCTCCGAATACAAAAAAACTGAAAATGCTTTGGTTTTATTTTGCAGATAAATCATGACGTGTTCACTTCATGCAATCGTAAATGCCTCCTTAGAAGAAAACGTGCGTATTTTGAAATTGATAGAATATTTGTTCATAAATCTTCAACAAGTTTTTTTTACAGACCGACTATATCTTTTGCGCCTTCACAAAGGTGTCATTTAAAATTTATAGTTATCGAACAAGGAAGTGATAAGGTTTGCTATCTTGAGTAAAAACTGAGTAATATGTATACAAACGTTTTGAACCCCCTTCCACACGTATCCTGATATTTTCGAAAACGGAGACTTTTTTCTCCGTTCAGTTGCCTCACGTCCACGCGAATACGGCGTTTTCAGGGCGCCGAAAAGGAAGGTTTTCAAAACGCGCTCCGTTCTTCAAAAATATTCGGATACGTGAGGATGGCGCCTTAAAATTCTACAACAGAACTTTTAATTAAGCATGACGTCAAAATGGGCCTAGGCAGGTTTGATTCCCTAAACCAAGAAATACACTCATTATTAGTCTCCTAACGTAGTCTTGTTAGGATCAAACATTATTCTTCGGGAAACGATGACAACACGCCAACAGGGCACTATTTTGGCCGCATGACTCAATATAACGCCGATAGAGTGACAGAGATTTTGGAGACCCGACGCTACCTATGGTGCCAGGGGTTTCGGGATGAAAAAAAGAAGTGGTTATGGTCTGTCAGTACACTATTTTCTAAATATTAACATCCATCCTGAGACATTTTTGTAGCTTCTCTGATCTTCACAAGCGATAATCGGCATCATTAACTCAAAAAATACCTCTTATACAATTATGATCAAAGTAGCGGAGAGAGAATCCGCCTTCCACCACTTTAACTCGGAATCGATTCCCGGATTTGACGTCGCAGGAGGGCTGGCCTTGTTCGTAAACATCTCATCTCCGCGGAGTGGAGGTTTTTCTCTATTGCAGTCTTCGTTGCAGTTTTTCCTTTCAATAAAAAGTCATATTTTTTTACCCTTTATAATATTATTAATATTTAATTTAACACCGTAATATGTTGTTGTTATTATTATTATTATTATTATTATTATTATTATTATTATTATTATTGTTATTATTATTATCTTTTATTTTTTTGTCCTATTATAATTAGTATTATTAATATAATATAATATATAATATAATAATATATCTTTTTAACATTTATAATGGGATTTTTAGTCTCCTTAAACTCAAAATGATTGTTATTGTTTCATTTAATTTTGGCAGCTCATCGCATCTGGAATGTAAAAGCCAGGAAACGTCGCCAAATTAACTCAATTCAACGGGCCCCTGGTAAGTTTGCGAGTTTCTTTCATTTGAGGTGAATGAAATATCGGAAGGAAGAGTAACATCCGGGAGGATGGCAACGACTACAGCAACTGAAAAGCGACAGAACAATTATTTTGGATAAGGAAAATAACCGTGTAGTTCGAGCAGCACGCATATTTTAAAACAATTTTTTGCAGTACTCTCCAAAGAGACAACTTGTAGTACTGAACCATGTATTGATGTTTCGACGACAAAGGGTGCAATGGAATCGTTTACTCTTTATGTTTAAATCCGTTGGTTCTAACCGAATCATAGGGTAGTTCGCCCATATTATGCAACGTTGACTAGGTGGAATAATCCCAAAATATTTTTAAGACAACGAAAAAGTGCTCTCACAACTACGCCACCCCTTCTAAAACTATAAACGCTATGCTTTTGCTAGCACTGGCGCACAAATCATCAGAAAGAAGGTGAATTAACTCTTGAGAATATACAGACATTCTCGTCACCAGAGCCTCGGATCTTATGCGGTTGATCTGAGGCTCCGGGAAAATCTATGTAGGAGCACATGCGGCGTAGGGTTGTAATATCCAAAAATTGGCCATTTGAATCTCACGTTTCCTGCTCACTCCTCGTGCTAACATGAATGCACCAATCAAAGACGCTTTTCATTGTTCTTCACGAAAACCAACGAGAAGACACCTTGTTTCACCAGGGTTCCCCAGAGCTCTTCTCTGCCTCAGTCATTAGATGCGCAAATATAAGAGAAGAGCTCTGGGGTCGAGATGGAATATACAGAGTAAAAATCAGCACCTTATAAAATAAAGTTGATAAACTGATTAAGAGAATTATATTTATTCACTTAATTGAAGTCTTTTTGAAGTCTTTTCGCCATCATGTTAGCTGTAAAATTAAACTTTTTCAAAGTTCCACCTGCATGCAGCAGAATTGCAGCAGAATTTTGTTTGAACAGAGACCTTTATGTGGATCCATTTCCCACCAGTTTTCTTTTGGAATTCTCATTACACACTGTCAAAACATTGACACTGGTATCGTTCGAAGTTGTGCCTCTTCTCCAAAATTCCATTCTACATTGGCATTAAAGCAGCTGCAGAAGAAAAAACTCTGAGGAAACGATGCCCTGAAACAAAGGATAAATCTGTTGTCTTTGTGCCGATCTCAACACTACCCAACTCGTTTACAAAGGTACCTGACCACGTGCACTATCAATGGATCTTTAGCACAGCATTGGGTTCTTTCGTTTCTGCCTTCACCGTTAACATGGTGATGGAGATGTGGAACAAAGAGCTCAGTCTTTTTCAAGTTGAAATAATAACTTTTTCAAGCGTATTTGTGGTTGTCTTGCAGTGTGCCCTGTACCAGAACCGTCCATGGAATGGCATCCGACACGTACAAGTATTAAAGCAGCCATTTTCCAATATGAAAACTCCGACGACTGGTTTCTCAATGTAACGTGGCCACCCATGAATGGTAAGTGATTTAGTTCTACAAACGCTATTTAAACTAGATTGAAACTTGATGCTTGCAAGAAACAATAGGCCTTTTGCAACAAACGATCACATGGTACAAAATCCGCCATGCTGGAGGGCAAGCTCATTATTATTCACCCACTGGGACATTAAAACAAAGAGACCTGAACCAGTCAAGCTTGACTGGCCTTTTACAGAATTCAGTTAAAGTGCTACTATGACCAAAAAATCAATTCTATTTTTCTTTGGATTTCAAAGCTATATTAACGAAACACTAAGTGACCCAAGGTTTAAGCCCTGATTTCAAAGAGATACGTGCTTATTTTGACTGGAATTTTCCTATTTAATGGTCCGCCATTTATTCAGGGAGCTGGATCGAGGAGAAAATGACGTCAGAGTTTTAAGAATGCAATGCGTGTGTACGCGGCTGAATTGATATGCAGCATGGGAGTTTCGGGCTTTCAGAATTTTGAGCTCGAGTTTGTATAAATTATATAGTTAGCTGGATTGAGGGTGATAATCATTTTCTAGGTTAATATGGTCCATGGAAGACTTTTAAACGCGTGTTTTGCATATATAATAAGCTGCAATTACACGCTGAAAGTTCAAGGCTAGTGAGTAAATGACGTCACTTTTCCCTGGATCAAACCTTCTGAAGTCCGATCGGTCAGTTTTGAACACTCAAAGTAAACAGCCTTTGGATAAAAACCAAAGCTCAAAAGTTTTGCCTCTGAGGTGTTAAAAAACAAACACATTTTCAAAATCTGAAGAAAAAAAGAAAGAGACAGTTTTTTTTAATCTTTGTAGCAATCACACGAGGCAAATCAAATGTATTTGCTGAATAGATTAGCCAGTCTTTCTTTGTCGCATAAAAGTTCGGCAGTAATCAACACCAGGAAGTAAAAATTCAGATGAAATGATGTCACGCAAAAATTGCTCGTGTGGACACTTGCTCAGTAATACTGTTTTTATGTGAGTCGCTATTCCTGGCGCGTAACAACAAAGATATTTGGAAAAATAGCCATCACATTCCAAAAACACACCAGTAAATATGTTAACGAAAGCTACTCTAACACTGAGACTGCCAAATAAGATCAAGTTGTTCGCGGTGTGTGCGAGGCGTGCACAATGGCACCGACATTCACAGAAAAGTAGTTCAGTCCTATTGCCGAACTGAATTGGTTTTGTTTACGAGAAAATAATCCAAAAAACGGCCATTTACCTCCAGTCATTTTGCGAGTTTAAGGTACATTACGGAGGGAAAAGACCACCCTTTCAATTGGAGTTCCAAGTCCATGTCACCCTGCTGAGGTCCCTTCAACAGGGACCGCAGAGACCTTTTTAAAGTAGTACATCTAAAAGACAAACAAACATCAAATTCATTATGATGAAGACTAGCTGAGTCGAAAGCTCAATTTGTTTTCCTTATCAGTGTAGTTTCAACAACTTCATTATCAGTTTATATCAAGCACTAAGAGGTTATCGCTACAGAACTACCAGCAAACCCCCCCCCCCCCCCCTCAGTCCACCCTTTCAATCAGAAGGACACAAAAAAATTATTTCAGTAACAATTCTGCGTATAAAATTTTAGATTCGATAGGTACCTGGAAAAACATTGTCTTTCGACTGAAAGTGGATACTAATGACAGCGGCGTCGACATGGACTGTTACATATTACCAAAAGTAAGTGGATAAGTATTTAGAACGTTCCAAATCATTCAAGATAACATCAACATTCCGAAACGGTCAGCCTCCGTGCCTCATCAGCAATGAAAAAGGAGTAGTCACAATCGCGTGACCTTCGTTTTTTTGAGCAAAAGAGGTGGGTCCTGAAGAGGGGGTGCCAATCCCATTTCTCAGCCCAATTTCTTTCCGAATCCCATTTCCCAGCTTCAAAATCCCATTCCCACTGGCATTATGCAGGAAAATCCCACTGTTCTACATAACCAGCTCTTTTGTTTTTACATCGCGACATTTTTTGAAATTGAGACTGGATACCTCTTTCGAAAACAACCCCGAACGATGTCCCGAAAGATTCACGGATATATTAAGGTGGTAATTTAAACTTTTATTTTCTTTGAAGGTTAAGCCTTAAAACAACATCAACACAACTTTTAAAATTAGATTTCCATTCTTTTTTTTTTTAATATGTGCTAACAAAAACATTCTCAAAAATACATCTTAAAGTACATTTTATAAAATCGTCTATTTCTTTTATGAAGATATTGTCAGGATTTGGATATAAAAAAATATCTATTGTAAACAAAGGCTGCAAAATGAGTCGATCTCTATCCATTGTCTATCCAGAACTGTGTATTATTAACCATGTAATGAGCAAAATACTCTAGAAGAGAACCACTTGTTTGAAATAAGCAACTTTGTTCGGGACCATCATCGCTTGCCAAAATTTTTTGTCGTTTCTCCGTAGGCTCGAAATACTCATTGATTTTCTTCGGTTGTTCATTGGCCTTCGGCGGATTACAATTATGAACTCGCCGGAAGTATTCTAAATGACCTGCGGCAGTCCTTTTACAGTCGTCCAATTTCGGAGATTTCCCACATCGTAGGCATTCAATTCTTTTTCCATCTTTCGACAGCCTTGTGTCGTTTGTCTGTAACAGCAATTCTCTCAACCTGAAAAGCGTTTTTGGCAAATTTTCTTGTTTGTCACTCTCAGAGTCAGTGGATTTATTTACGATCTTTTCCTGTGGCAGTTGCTTTCCTGACGAGATACATGACCGTGGGGCTTCCGTTCCTGGCACGCTTGGCAATCTCTGTTTAAACACGATATTTACAGGTCTTACAGAGCCTTTCTGAAACATGACTTGGCGTTGAATCACCTTGACAGACAATGAAGTGCACGAAGCCCTCTGGAACATTTCCAATTTTTTCTTTAGTTCTAAACATACAGGGGCTTTTCTGAGATTCCTCCTTCAATGAAATCGATGTAAAACACTTCCACGGCAAAATCTGCAAATCCTCTGCGTCTACTCTATTCATCTAAACCACACATTGTACGAATATTCTTCTCCACCTGGGTTACTGAACAATCCAACAGTATCGTATAAACTCTTGTTCTTAGGCCATCGTAGCTTGCATGATTAAGAAAATAACACAAACAGCGGTGATAAACATTGTATTCCAACGCATTTTTATAAAACTTGACGTTTCGTATGCTAGTCAACACACTATTTTACTATATATATATAGTTTTCAAAAATTGAAAAGGTCACTTTTATAAATGTGTGTTGACTAGCATACGAAACGTCAAGTTTTATAAAAATGCGTTGGAATACAATATTTATCACCCCTGTTTGTGTAATTTGCTTAATCCAACAGTAATTCTAGTTTACAGTTCTCGGTGTGAATAACAACATTTTGAGCCAAAATATACTTGATTTCCACAACAACGGTGCGAGTTCTGCACGACGAGCCATCTCCTCCCGCCAGTTTGCTTGTACACAAGCGGATACGCATGCTCAGAGACTTTGATTTGGTTGCAACCGCTGTGCACAGTCTGCTGCTTGTCGTTCCTTCCGAAGAGCGAGAAGATTTGACTACGAGAGTCTACGAGATTACTCAAACATTATTGACCGCAAGACGAGGGCAAGATATGGGCATCAGAAAACACCAGAAAACGTTATTTAATATTTAAAAATATTAAATAACGTTTTCTGGTGTTTTTCAAACCAAGGGAATTAGCTAATCGTAGACTGAACACGCTTAAACACAATTATCCGATTCCCATTTCATTTCTTTTTTCCCAATTCCCAGTGAGCAAATCCCAGTCCCAGTGAGTCAATTAAATTTTCCCAGGGCTAAAACAGACCAATCCCAGTTCCCATTTTACCCCTTCAGGACCCTCAAGAAGAAGTTTTGCTTTAAAAAAGGACGATCAGAGGGTAAAGCATGTAGATTTACAAAATTGATATCATATGCCTGGCTCACTCTAGGTTTACCATTGCTTGGCTATAAAACATTTCAAAAACTCAAAGAAACCATTTGTCGAGCGACAAAATTTTGTGCAAAACCTGCAAAAATTTTATTTGTCTAACGTTCCTAAATTTCTCTTTTTTTGTTTCAGAGCCAGACATGTTTCGTTGCAAATCTCACTGCGTTGAACTATAAATATGATAACGATATTGCTATAGAGGTACATGGTGGTTTTTAATTTTCTTTTTATTTTCCTTTTCAATGTATTTGGAAGCATAATAATGTAACTTAGACATGATGTTTACCTTTTGACCTCTGCAGTAGCCCATGACCTTGAAGCGTTTAATTCTGGTTCAGAGCTGGAGTTTTCTCCTTATTTGGGTGTAATGTAGTTCGAGCATTTTCCCGCGCTTGCAGCATCCCATCGATCTTATTTTTGTCCATATATTTGGGAATAAAATTGTTGTCCTAAAATCCCCAGCTTTGTTCCAAGGAAAAGAGTTGCAAGTTACACGCCTCGTGTATAGTGCACTTCTCTATTTCGCCTACAACCCACCCTTCAAATATACTTTAATGCCTTCACCGAGTTCTTTCACGGAAACTCATGAACCCAACAAAATGACCCGCTTCCAACTGTGTGGTTTTATACAAAAATTTGGTTTTATCAACGGAGTTGATAATGTGAATTGGCCACCGTACAGAGATTCTAAAAGCTGACGTTTCGAGCGTTAGCCATTCGCTCTGACGAAGGGCTAACGCTCGAAACGTCAGCTTTTAGAATCTCTGTACGGTGGCCAATTCACATTATCAACTCCGTTGATAAAACCAAATTTTTGTATACTACTTCCCCACCGACGCAGCACCACAGTTTCTTTAGAAACTACCCCTTCATTCATGTGTGGTTTTATAGCTCAGTTGGTAGAGCATCGCACCGACATCGCAGAGCTCATGGGTTCTTTTACCTTTTTGAAGCCACCTGAATTTTAAATAATTAGGTTTGTATAAGAGACAACTTGCTTAAATTGTCTTCTCTCTTTCGATTTATTGGTAGCATTCTTGGGAGATGCCATGGCAATGCTGGCACATTTTAAATGTGGTCCGATTTCCGTGCATATGGCGAGGGCTACTGAAATTTAAATATTGATCAATCAGAATTCAGACAGTGGGAAAAACTGTGCTATTCGACGTCACGTCAACTTTTGGCAAAAAACGATTTACTTTAATTTAGTATACTTCGTCCACTTGCGACGTGAACGAAATGGAACAATCGCCAAATACTTTATATTCTGACGTGATGTTTTCGCCGACGTCGCACGTCGATCTTAAAGTTCAATGAAAATCAATTATTAATTGCAATCTATTTGATGGATAGTAATCAATAATAATCGATTGATTATCCTTGATTGGTTCAATCAACAAAAATCGATACTCACTCACCAAATAGTCTTAATTGCTATTGATTATTATTGATTTTTATAGATAATCAATAACTAATCTGTAATACGTTTTAGTACTTAGTAAGCTTTTAATGGTAAACTGTAGTAAAAATGCTACAAATTTGAAACATTTAATTTGTGATAATATAAAGGCATACGTAGCAATAAAGTTTTGTGAATGGTTTGTTAATTCTGACATGGCGCGTTTTATTGAAAGTAACTTAAACAAATTTCATAATCAATAAACTCAATATTAATCAATAGTAATCAATGATAATCGATAAAAATCGATACCCACTCAACTTTTAGGCATTAATTTTTATCGATTTCCAATATCAATCAATTAATTGTTATTGATTATTATTGATTTTATTGAATATTGATTTTTCTGTTGTTTCCTTTCTGTACTCCTAGATTCACAGCCTTCCTTACAATAGCAGCGTGTGGGAGCTTTATATGGTTTACGGTAAGTAAATAAATCACGGTTGCCTTGCAGTTGAGACGGGTAGAGTTTGAAAACTCCTTTCGATCAATACATTCGATCTCGAAACATAGAGCAACGAGCAAGCGTACAACATTCACACAGTCACTTCTAGAGACCAGACTCAGTTTTAAACGAGTTATTTAATACGTTTCAGCTCGCATGAATGACCTTTGAATTTCGACCCAATCCCAAGTGTAACAAGGCTACCATTAATTATGGAGGGAAAATCATTTCCTTTATCACTCTAAAATAACTCTCTGAACTGGAAACGCCGTGCAACATATATATAATGCAATTGTTTACTCTCACAGCCAAGGACTCCTGCAGACGCTAAATAATCAAACAAACAAACAAAAGTGCTAGTCCACAGTCAGTTATATGTGACCTGAAGAACCGCCAGGGCGGTGGTGAAACGCTTGGCGTCAAAGCAAAGAAAAGGGATACGACTATTTTTCTTTCAAAGCTTATCATTAAGAGGGTAAACGCTTACATGGGAAACCACCTATGATGCCTCCATACTAAACAATAAGTCTGAATTAATATGATCACAAAATGCCTCCAAGAAAACATACCAGGATCTAGCAAGAGAATTGAGGAAGTTATGCAAAATGAAAACAATGGTAATTCCTATTGTAATCGGAACATTTGGAACAGTTCCATAGGATTTAAAAAGGAGAGTAAAGAATATTGGTATAGAGACAAAGATAGACGAGCTTCAGAAAAGTGTGACACTTGACACTTGCTGTTACCAAGCTTCCTGGAGTACTGAAGTTCCATTGGACATCCAATGTGCGAAACCAAGATAATAATAATACTAATTAAAACAATAATAATAATAGTAATAATAATAAGCAGTGGGCAGCGGCTAGGGTCTGGCATGGGCCTCGCCCTAGAATGGAGAAGTAAGGCGCCTCCTTCCATCCACTAGCCTGGGTGTTCACAGTTGGGCCTGTGTTATTACACCCGTAGCCCCCCTCGTCAGGGTACGACATTGGCGGTTATGGCGACCAACTCGATACCAGTTCTGGCACTCGGCAGTGATGTCCTCGTCAACTCGGCAGCATCTCTGGCACCCGGCAGTGATGTCTTCGTCAACTCGCCAACATCTCTGGCAACAAGCAACAGAAGAATTATGCAGTCGTCTCAACTATGTTGTGCCACTGGGAAACATGATCTTCTGCCAAGGGACACTAATGTGGACCGTTTAGTGTCGTCATCTCAGGTGCAGCCTCACCTTGATAATATGATGGAAGTAAATTTGAATTTAACCGATCAAGCTACCGCATTCGGGGCAACCGATGCGCCACAGGTCACAGCAGTGGTGAATAAGAAGCGAAATCCGTGCAAATCACTTTATCTAAAGCTTGGTGCATGGAACGTAAGAACAACAAACGACAGTGATGGTTCAATCAGACCCGAACGTGCAACAGCTATCATATGTAAAGAGCTAGACAAAGCTGCTATCGACATTTGTGCGTTAAGTGAAGTCCGTCGTCCTGGAACCGGAAATCCTGTGGAGAAAAGTCATACAATCTTTTGGAGCGGGAGTGACAAGAAAGAAGCTGGTGTGGGTTTCGCAATCCGCAATGATCTCCTCGATCAGTCTGATCTTAACCCAATTCCAATAAATGATCGCATCTCCTCATTACGAGTAATGTTGAAGAATGATGATTATCTGACGCTTATCAGTGTGTATGGACCCACCATGCAGAGAACTCAGGAGGAGAAAGAACAGTTTTACGAACAACTAGCAGACTGTTTAGAGAATGCACGAAATGACAGAATTGTTGTACTTGGTGACCTAAATGCTCGTGTTGGAAAAGACTGGTCGTCCTGGCCCTCAGTAATCGGAAAACATGGCGTCGGAAACATGAACTCAAATGGACTCATGTTACTTGAATTTTGCTCTAGATACCAATTGTGTGTCATGGGAACCATGTTTCAAATGAAAAATAGTCTAAAAACCACTTGGCAGCATCCTCGATCCAAGCATTTTCACCAAATCGATCATGTACTTGCCAATACTCATGCGAAACAGTACATCAGTGTCATCAAAATCGACCCCGAGGCTGATTGCTTTACGGATCACAAACTGCTAACGTCGAACTGCAACTTCCGAATCCAACACAAAAAGAAAGGATTGAAACCTCCTAAAAAGTTCGTTCGTTGGGTTACGTTAACGTCAGAAAAGAAACAACGCTTGAAATTGTTTCTCGATGAAAAGCTACCGGATTGTAGACATGATTGGGAAGAATTTAAAGTGACCCTACAAGAAGCTGCTAAACATACCTTTGACCAAACGAAAAAGGTATCGAACGATTGGTTTGATGATCGAGATGAGGAGATTCAACAACTCCTGAAAGATAAACGATTGAGTCGAAATGAACTGCCTGATCGTATCAGGCTACTGAAAAATCAATGGTTTCAAGAAAGAGCAAATGAAGCTGAACGTTACGCTCAGTCCAAAAACCACGGAGAATTTTATGCAGCTGTCAATAAGATTTACGGTCCACGGAGCAAAACAACACACCCTGTTCGATCAAAATCCGGTGTACTTCTTACGTCATCTCCAGACATCAAAGATCGATGGGTAGAATTTTCAGTGAGCTACTTAATCAACCGACCGATGTTGACGCAAGTCTCATTGACGATATCGAGCAATTCCCGATTGATGACACGCTCGACCTCCCTATAACCGAAGAAGAACTTGACACCGCACTAAAAAATACCAAACTTGGTAAAAGCCCCGGTCCTGATGGTGTTCTGCCAGAAGTACTTGTGCACGGTGGGAATACCCTTAAAGCCTTCCTTTTTGCAATTATTTCAATGTTTTGGGTGACGGAAAACTTACCATCAGAAATCACTGATCCGAACATCACCATTCTCTTCAAAAAGGGAGAACGTAGTCAATGTGGAAACTATCGGGGGATTTCTCTCCTAAGTGTGGTGGGAAAAGTCTTTGCTGACATCCTCTTACAGAGACTTAAACGCATAGCTGACAAGGTTTATCCCCAGTCCCAATCCGGTTATCGCGAAAACAAAAGTACCATTGACGGAATCTTTACCCTGAGACAACTAATGGAGAAAACCAAAGAACAACATCAAAACTTGTACATCGTTTTTGTCGACTTTACCAAGGCATTCGATACAGTAAACAGAGAATTTCTGTTTAAAATCTTGGGAAAACTTGGTTTTCCTCCAAAATTTACCAGGCTGATTCACAGTCTCTACTCTCAAGTTTATGCTCGTCTCATTGTTGTTGGAATCTTGACCGAACCGTTTGAATATAACAGTGGTGTGAAACAATGTTGCAAGTTAGCGCCCACGTTGTATGGAATCTATGCTGCCGTACTTCTCCTACTCGCATACGAGAATGTTGGCCACCAATTCAGCATAAAGATCAGGTTTCGGTACGATGGCGATCTCTTCGACGTGAGGAGACTGAAAGCCAAAACTAAAACCTTTATCGACTTCATCAGAGAAGCGCAGTATGCTGATGACATCGCAATCTTCAGTACTAGTGACTCAGCACTTGGACTGCAGACTTTGCTCACAGCCTACAACAGCATGGCAAAACGGATGGGTCTGTCTATAAACATCAAAAAGACCGAAACCATGTGCATTGGTCCTGAAGAACAGTTCTTTATCGATGGCATGCCAATCAAAAGTGTGAACCGTTTTAAGTATCTCGGGAGTATTGTTACCAGCGATTGTTCAGTGAATGCTGAGCTCATCACGCGTATACAAGCTGTATCATCTGCGTACGGTCGGCTCCGTGAACGTGTCTTTGACTCCCAGCTGGCTTGGTCATGTCTCAAGGATGGATGACGATCGTCCCGTGAAGGCCCTCATGTACGGCGAGCTCGATAAAGGCACTCGTCCTGTTGGTCGACCGAAATTGCGTTACAAGGACACCTGTAAAAGTGTTCTTAAGTCTGGAAGAATCTTAGATCGATGGCAAGATTTGGTTGTCGACCGACCACTCTGGAGAAGAACAATTGGAAATGTTTGTGGAATTGTGAATGCAAATCAAATTGCAACTTACCAACGACAAAAGGAGCACCGAGCTCGAAAGAAAGCTATAAGTGGAAATTGATTAAATAGAATTTACTTTATTATATACATTCTAGTGTTTTACCCGTATCGGGTCTAGGCGTATTATTATTTTATTATTATTATTATTAATAACAATAATTTCTTTTGACTTTGATAGCCCCAAGAAATATGACAACGCCATCCGCAACAAATGCAGCGCATCCCACGTCTGGTAAGTGTAAAGTCTCGTACTTATCATTGATGTTATTGGGCAAGATCCGGACTCAACCGTTTTTTTAAAGAAAAAATTATTATCATTATTACTATTTTTTATTCAATATAATAATAATAATATTAATAATCATAATAACAATAATCTTACAATTATGATGATGATGATAGCCTTCAAACATATGACAACGCCAAGTCTACCAGGTGCAGTTGATACCACGTCAAGTCAGTTTAGTCTCGTAGATATCATTAATTTTTCAACCCTAGACAATGATCACAATTGGGCGAGATCGGGAGTCAACATGTGATTTAAAGAAAATATATTATTATTATTTATTACTTATTATTTATTAATTATTATTATTATTATTAAGATTATTATTATTATTATTATTATTATTATGTTTTACTTCTAAAAGCTTGGTGTTGATGTTTATTGCTCCATCTACTACTGTGAGAGAGAACAAGACGGGTTAGACGCAGTTAGACGGGTCTCACAGGGTCTTCTTCCGGGGTGCTCAACATGGAGCCACCAGTCTCAAAATTCTCGCTGTCCTTAGTCCTAAATAAGGTTGGTTTCTGAGCATGTTCTATCCTCATTCCAATCCCAATATATTCAACAAACTACTCAAATCCGGTTGCCATCACCCCCAATGCCCCTACAACTACTGGTATGACAGTTGCAGTAACCTTCTTCATCGCTAATATTCACGCTATTTCTTTTACCGGCTTGTACTTCTCATCCTTCTTTTCAAATTCTTTATCGCTTACTCATACGTCCCCAGGTATAGCTACAATGTCTGGTCTACGAGCTTCAATCATCAAATCACATTGAATTGAACAATCCCCCAAGATCTTGTATTCAATATACTCAATGACACCTTCCGGCTTGCGCTCGTAGGAGCGACATGAGGAGCGTACTTGTCACGTTGCCAATGCACATATCTAGCTACATTGTCATGCCTTCTTGTTTTTATTTTTTGAGCCACTTTGCTACACCGTGACTCACTCACAATATGCGAAACCGTCTGGTTTTTGGTACCACACATTCTACAAATGGGCCGGCGATTCGACACTGTTATCTATGTCGGGAACTTGATGTAATTAGTTCTCAATGCTTGTTACTGAGAGCTGCCTCTGTGTGTCCTTTCAGATCACTTTCCTCAATCACTTCCAGGTATTATTTCTATCTATCCTATCCATTTCCCGAAGGTATTGTCCCTGCATTAGCCTTTTCTATTCATCTTTCTTCTTAAATTCTTTTCGGTGTCGCATTTTCACGGTGAATACATTAAACACCCGGATATAAGAACAAGTGGATTAAGAACATCAGGCTGATAAGCCTGATAAATAAAAAAGTGTTCTTAATATAAATTAAAGGGGAAGGGTGTTAGGATGAGGAAACAACACAGTACAGTAGCTTATATCAAGGTACTATGGTGTTCGGGACCATTACAAACTATAAAATCTATTACAAAACAGCATTATATGTTAATTAAACCTCTAGTAATATATAATTTGAAGTATTTCTGAAACCAATTTAAGAACAATTTTAAGAACACTTTCAGGCTGATTCTCACTAAGCAGCCCTCAAATAAAAACGCGATCAGCCTAAAGCTGAAAAAAGTGTTCTTATATGCGGGTGTTTACTGTATTATTGCTAATACTGACTGCAGCAACCAAAGGTTCCAGGTGGTGTTGATGTATCAACCCAGACTATTTTCCTCGTAAACAACACACATCTTGCATCCCATATGTCCTCTTCCTCCCTTGGTCGTCCTAGAAAGGTTTTTTTTTTTTTCAGCTTTCATCGACTTCCTTGTCTTCCTATCAATTTCATTAAGCTCATTCTTCGTCGACCTCACAATATCAGCACCATATCTTGTTACAGACTGAGATAGCTTTATGACCAGTTTCGTTCTCCTGAGGTATTCTCGCCTGAAGCTTTCCTTCACCTTGCTCACATTGATCTTGTCTTGCTCAAGTATA
>NC_090877.1:44024704-44027204 GCF_036669935.1 Montipora foliosa | reverse complement strand
GTACTCAACCTCTTCCGAACTCGATCCACGATTGATTCGATCAGCGGCAATAATAACGAGATCACAGAAAGCCCACCTTGGTGAGAACTACGAGCAATCTTAGCAGTGCGACTCAGACATCAACAGTGTAACGCGAATATTTCTTACTGCTGCTGCTGGAAACACACGCGGCCCAAGGTCAAAAAATGAGTGCATTTTTTGAACGTTCCTTGCTATGCGGGGACGGCCAAGTTTGAGAATATATGGATATAGCGGATACCTTAGAAATGCACTTTATAAATAACAAGTTTTATGCGAGCAACCGTAGACGGCATTCGTTGGATCAAGCTAGTGGTCTGATCTTTGTAATGTAGAAACCAAAGAAAACAAGAACAGGAACCGATTAAAAAAGACTGTTATTTTAATTTTGTGTGCTACATTTCCCGCACTGATCAAGTTGCCTTTTTTTAACGCTCACTGCTGGGTAGTTACGTTGTTTGCAAGTATTCTAAAATTTAAATGTAAAACACATTTTAAAAAACAAAGGTCCGCCAGCACATCAATGTCAACAGATGAAGTTTGGTAGACGCCGATCATCCGAGTCAAACTTAGACTGTTTGGACATATCTGTCGCATTCTGGCCCCAAACATTATCTTCCTTCTAATAAAATCGCTTGCTCTGAATCCTTTCCGAATACCGAGCTTGCTTGTGAAGATATATTTGGGCAAATGGAACTAACGATGAATACCCAAAGTTCACATAAATTTTCGTCATCTACGTCAACTGAAGATATGTAAGATAAACGACCGTGACTTTAACATCTTCAGTTCCCACGGCCTGCTCCCGTCTGACCTTGTAGCTCAGTCGGTAGAGCGGCGGAGATCTAACCCGAAGGTCGTGGGTTCAATTCCCACCCTGGTCAGAGTTTTTCTCTTTCCTTGTGTGGGCCCATTTCCATCAGTAGGGCTAACGCTCACATGGTTCATATGGGATAGAAATCTAGCACTTCACATTACCCTCTATTCAGTTAACTCTGAAGATATGTAACTCGGGCTGTGAAGAACTCTTTTATTTATTTCTTTTCATTCGGTAGTAGATCAAATAAATGTGCTACGTAGTCCGGCTCATACGAAAAAACACTTTGCACGGTAGAGGTAGAGGTTTTCGCTCGGGGCTCCTCACCACATGGTCGCTGTGTGAAATTAAAAGAAAAAAAAACATTAAAAGCAA
The DNA here is from genome assembly GCF_036669935.1 of Montipora foliosa. Taxonomy (NCBI): domain Eukaryota; kingdom Metazoa; phylum Cnidaria; class Anthozoa; order Scleractinia; family Acroporidae; genus Montipora; species Montipora foliosa. The sequence goes on along the minus strand of NC_090877.1, from coordinate 44,025,994 downwards.
GCTGAACGAGCCATAACATCAAGTGAACCCGGTGTGGCCAACACATCACCCATGGGCACAACCATTTTCAAGCCTATCTGAGTCACTGCGTTAATGCTTCACGTAAAAAGCTTTCCTCCACACTGCCATTCAGTACAGGTCAGAAGACCATAGCTCATGCATGCCACAAGTGTCGATCTCTATCATTTGGACTTGGCCTATCAGGATACTGAATTATCTCAATTCAGAGTAGGGGTCCCACTAAATTATGAACTATCAGATTGGACCTGATAACAACAATGTCTCTGGTTGGTCTGCAACCAAGGGCCGCACGAGGTATTGCTCTGGAAATACAAAAAAATACGCAGTGCGCATGCGTACTTGTGTGGGATTTCAGTCAAATAAACGTTGATGATTAGCACTACAGTAAATGAAATACATTTTGTCATGTTATAGTGATAAATGTCGAATAAAGATTCCGTAGAATCCCAAGCTGCAGACGAGAAAACGGCTAGGGAAGAAACATGTTTGCACTTCTAGTGTCGAGGAAATTAGGGGGGCTTACAACTTGTCAGAATAAACAGGTTGGGATGACCGGTGAATAATGGTAACAGTTTTTCCAAAACCAGCAAACCAGCCCAACGAGATGGTACTTACGATGAGAGACGCGAAACTGGAAAATCTAGCAAATGATAAGAAAGGGTGCTTTCCATTAAGCCAAAATTTCCGGAAATTTCGGGCTGAAGTCAAATGTTTAGGGCTTGTGACGCATTACAATTTGGTGCATTTGAGCACATGAGTTTCTCAGCCACCACATAGTTTGCAATCAACTGCCAAAATGTGTTAGATTCAACGCGCTTCAGGCATGAACACACGACTTCAGAGACTCATGAAATATTTGCGTTCGACAAAGAGGTCAACGTCGTCTACTTTTCTTCATCAGGGGAAATATTGGAATCAGTCGCTGGTAGCAGAGGAGAATTTGTTTACGATAAAGCTGGATAAATCAGCAGGCAAGTGCAACTGTCAGCTAAGAGTATTCGTTGCTTCCATCGCCAAATGACAACAGCCCAGAAGAGTAATGGCCGCCGCACACACACACCCATTTTCATTCCCAGGGTCCTCTCTCTTCCTAATAGAGACCACGCGATAAAAACTTGGCTCTCGTATACAAATAAAGCCAGCCACATCGCCGGTGCTGACATAGTGTGGGGAAATTAAATCCCGCACAATTATAGATCGCGCAAGGAACAAAATACCGCCACGTTTCCCTCTCAAATCTAGCAGAAGCCGTCTTAAAAATAGACAATA
>NC_090877.1:44019704-44022204 GCF_036669935.1 Montipora foliosa | reverse complement strand
CAAGGACAGGCCGCCAAACACGTTCTAAGAGAGTGCGGACATCAGAGCTGACTGCAACGGTCCCACCTCTCCCTGAACAAAATAATAACAACCCCGGTTTGGTCTCCTTGCACGTAAACGCTCTCTCCGCCACCATATCGACGGCCATCTCGGAAGCGGTGAAAACAGCATTATCTAAGGACAGTCTCACCGAGATCTTGAGACAAAACACGTTTGAGGACAGCACGTCGATTGAAACCACATTAGCAGGCCAGTCTCAAGCCGATCTGTCTTCAGATAGCGTCACTTCAGCTGTGAGCAGCCATGTCAGTAGCCTCACCGGTGCAGGTAGCAAAGTTCAAGGAACTCTCACCGGATGTAGACCAGAATCCAACTACAGTGCCCGACAACCTACTGCCCAAGAGTTGGTCTCTAACTTGAGTGGCTTGTTGAGCTCAGCATTAACTAAAGGATCCCAGAGATCGTATCAACGCGCGTGGGCCGTCTTTCGTCAATTTTATGCTCAATTTTACGGGTCCCCTAACCCCACGTTGCCGTTATCTCCTGTCTGTCTCCCCCTTTATATTTCATATCTTTCTTTCCGAAAATTGGCTTATTCTACGATAACTTTACATCTTTCTGCCATTTCTTACGCTCACAAACTCGGAGGATTTTGTGATCCAACCAAATCGTTTTTGATACAAAAATTATTGACAGCTTTAAGTCGTCAAAGACATTCAGATATTCGTTTGCCCATCACAAGACCGGTGTTGCATGAGCTCGTCCGGTCCCTCGAATACACTAACTCTTCGGCTTTTCAACGCACTCTATTTTCGGCCATGTTTCTTACTGCTTTTTATGGACTTTTCCGAATTGGCGAGCTTTCGACCAAGAGCACCCGTTTTGCGTGTTCGGTTGTCCAGTACCGAGATCCCGGGGGGGGGGGGGGGGGTACTCGATATATCCCTGGGTGGGGGGAGGTGCGGCGCGGCCCCTCATACCCTGACCCTGTTTAAGACAAATATCGCTGATTTTCCTACCCATTTTAAGACAGAATTCCGATTTTTGATACCCTGTTTAAGACATTTAAGGACGTTCGCGCCAAAATCTTCCTACGGTGAGATTTTCTTCATTTCTCGCATAGAGTTAGGTCATAAAGTACTTACTCCAAAAATCTAAAAAAAATTGGGGGTCACCGACTTCGTTTCAGAGAAAATGGCAGTGGAAAAATGCCTTAATTTCGATAAATCTGTCATAATAACGAAAGGTAGCCTCATCTGCTCATCCATCGAAAATCCTAAAAATAAACTGTTAGAGTGAAGGTTTCCGTGCATAGATTTTTAGGGGTGGGATTGTAAGATAATGTCATGCCGCTAGGGATGTCGTAAACAGTATAGTTCATCCTGGACGAGCGTTTTCGTAACCTCTATCCGTTGCAACCACTAAAACTACAAACCACCAATTCGATGGCACGAGGAAAGAAAATTTTAAAAAAAGATAACTTCTTACGGTGAGATTTTTTTCATTTTATCATATTTTGTAGATAGTAAGTAGAGTAAGTGATTCATGATTAAAAAAGTAGGGGTCACCGATGATCCAAGGGAGTAAAATCGATTTGATTTTACGAAGCTCTTAGAAAACTACGTTTGTCACGTTTTTGCGTGACCTGTCGGGGAAGGACTGGAACCCAAGAGAGGATCGACGGTTGAAGGGATGAAAGGTTTTTACCCCAAAAGAAAGCTTTCGCGAGCATAGCAACGAAGTTTTAAGCAGTCGTCATCTTCATTTGGTTAGTGTTTTGTATAATATTTCCCCATTGCCGTCATGCTCGTCTTCTGGAGTGTGGTTTTTGTGAAATTTAATCGCTGGTTTTTTCCACCCAGATCCGCACTATTCAAGCCGACGAGGACGAAAATACTGCTCTATTTTCACGAAAGTAAAGGATAAGAACTTCAAAAACATACATTCATTTTGAACTTAAGCTGGTAGGGTAATAAAAACATTAAAAAAAGAAACAGCCCCGTTAAATTTACGCAACGGTTCGTCCTCGAGTTTCCAAACTTTCAGCCTCTACTCGATCAGCAGCTACCTTTTAAAGAGCTTTTCCATCCTCCCGCTCACTTCTCTTTAACGTTTCATGATGATTCGGAAATAAATGTGCCATTCTTTTGCTGGCCTGGAATTTTTTCCCCGGCGTTTTTGTCGCCATGCTATTTTAACTAATGCTTGAACAATATTTATGAAAGTCAAGTAGACTAGTGCCCCGGGACTAGTGCACGACTGATAAAAACAACGCGAACATCAGTCGTGCAGTAGTCTACTTGACTTTCCTAAATATTTTTAATCAATTTTGACTGATCACGATGTTCTCTTATCTAACGCTGTGCAAGACTTATCGTCCACGGTTTCTGCAAAGGTTTTCAAACCTCAACTTCACTAATGCTCGAAGTAATGCGTGACATATTACAGTCGCGTTACCTGCGCAGTTACGTTGCGCACAAACAATTAGCGCGAACGTCCT